>NC_140945.1:55868119-56130619 GCF_014529385.1 Adiantum capillus-veneris
AAATGTTTTGGAGAATTTAGAGTGGGTCTCTCCTGTTGTTGTCACTCCTAAGAAAAATGGCAAGTGGAGGGTGTGTGTGGATTACCGTCCCCTCAATGAGGCAACAAAAAGAGATCACTTTCCCCTCCCATTCCAGGATGAGATACTAAATGAGGTAGCTGGTCATGAGAAGTACACTGTGTGCGATGGTTACTCAGGTTACTTTCAAATAGGGATTGCATTGGAGGATCAATTGAAAACAACCTTTATCACTCCTTGGGGTTGTTATGCTTTTAGAGTCATGCCATTTGGTCTGACAAATGCTCCTGCAATATTCCAACGTTTCATGAATATGGTGTTTCAAGCATTCTTTGGAAAGTCAATTAGGGTGTTCATTGATGATTTCTGTATTTATAGCTCAAAATCATTGCATCTACAAAGGGTAGAAGAAGGTTTAAAGAAGCTCTACGACATGGGAGGTCAACTCAACCCCGACAAGTGCCATATAGGTGAGGATGAAGTAATCTTGCTTGGTCATAAAGTTTCTTACAAAGGCATTGAAGTGGATCCTTCAAAGGCAAAGGCTCTTATTGAGCTACCATCACCCAAGAGTCTTAAGGAGGTCATCTCATTCATTCAAAAGGTGAAGTATATGTCACGCTTCATTCACTTAGCTTCGGAGTTACTTCACCCTTTTCAAAAGTTGACACAACAAGTAGAATTTGCATGGTCTGATGAGCTTGAAGAGTACTTTTGTAACATTAAAGCCATTTTGTCAGAGCTACCAACACTCATGCCTCCTTGTTGGGAGTACACATTCTTTGTTAGCTCTAGTGCTGGGAAAGAAACAATTGGTGCAGTTTTGTTACAACAAAATCCCTATAGTACCAGGATGCGGCCCATCTACTTTGCTAGTAGGGTCATGAATGCTTTAGAGAGAGGCTACACGGAGGCAGAACTCATGATGCTTTCTCTCATGTTTGCGATAAGGAAGTTTAGATCCTACTTGCTCCCAAAACCTTTTGTAATCCTCACCGCAGAGAATTTGTTCCCTTGGGTGTCATCTCAAATGAATCTTAGTACTAGGATCTCAAAGTGGATTATGGAGTTGCAAGAGTTTCAATACTCTTTCAAGGTAGAAGATAGTGTGCGTGCACAATTGGCAGGGATTCTCACTTATAGGGTGCATGAAAAGGAGATTAAGGTGCCTGAAGTAAAGACCCTACCATTGCCACCACCAAAAAGTATTCCTAATGCTTTTACCTTGTTCTTTGATGGAGCTTTTCGTCGAGCCACAGGAAAAGTAGGGGGAGGGCTAGTGTTGCTCAACCCAAGTGGAGAGGTGGTCATGAAAGAGAAGTTCAATCTACCAAGTTCAGCTAGCAACAATGAAGCAAAATATGACACACTACTTCATGGTTTAAAAATATGCATTGGCCATGGTATACAACGTCTCATGGTAAAAGGGGATGCACTTCTCATTGTGAAGCAGATTTTAGGCATTTGGGCATGCAAAAATGAAAGACTAAGGGCCAAAGTTCATACCATCCGTAGGCTATTTAATCAATTTGAGGAGGTGCAATTATATCATATTCCTAGGAAACAAAATGAAGATGCTGATTTACTTGCACAACAAGCCATTGCATGTGTAAAGAAAGAAGTGCAGGTCATCATGGTGGCGGCTGCTGTGAAGCAACCGAGGTACCAAGGATTGGAGTAATTGGCTCCCATCATTGGCTACATTTTGGAGGGTGAGTTTCCACCAGACTTCACAAAAGCTCAGAAGAGGAGACTCATGAAGAAGGCAAGCTTGTATCTCTTCCTAGAAGGCTCCCTCTATCAAAGAGGGAAGGATAAAGTGTGCAGAAGAGTACCAACTATCGCGGAAATTCCAGCCATTCTAAAAGGTTTGCATGAAGAGGCATGTGGTGGTCATTTTTCCCAAGAATTAACTGTGAAGAAGATTTTGCTTGCGGGGTATGTCTGGCCAAGTCTGTATGTGGATGTCCAACATTGGTGTAAAAGTTGTCACAATTGTCAGGTAAATGGGAATAGAAGATTGATTTATGGTCCAAGGCAAATCGTGCTTGCAAATGGATCCTTTGAAAAGTGGGGCATTGATGCTATGGGTCCTCTGTCTATGACAAAAAATGGTAAACTCTACATTCTAGTGGCTGTAGACTATATGACTAGGTGGGTGGAAGCACAAAGTGTGGCAAAGGTAAATGAGAGGACAGTGAGCAAATTCGTCTACACTCACATTTGTTGTAGATTTGGCACACCTTTGGAGATTGTTTCTGATAATGGTCCAGGGTTTAGAAAGGGATTGCTCACAGAAGTCTGTGAAGAACTTCACATTCTACATCGTCACAGTACACCCTACTATCCCCAATCAAATGGTTTGGTAGAAAAAGCTAATGGTGTCATTGCAGGCATCATTAGAAAGATGGTGAAAAACAAGACAAAGTTGTGGGATGACTTCTTGGATGGTGCCTTGTGGGCGTATCGAACCACATATAGGGAAGCCACGGAGTTCACACCATTTCACTTGGTCTATGGTCAAGAGGCTTTACAGCCAATTGAGCTAAACATTCCAACAATGCGACTTCATGGCAAATCAGCACAAGATGATCAAGAAGCATGGATGGATCGACTTCTTACCTTAGCTGAGCTTGAGTGGAAAAGAGAAGCAGCATACGAGTGCTATAAGAGGAAAGCCACAAAGACAAAGGAGAAGCTTGACAAGAAACTGAAGGACAAAGGCATCAATGAAGGAGATCTTGTGCTAAGGTATGACAATCGACTCGATAATCGTTTTGATGCCAAATTTGAAACAAGATGGCAGGGGCCATACATAGTCAAGAAGGCTTTCAATTCAAGTTACTATCAACTTATGGACTTGAAGGGGAAAGAGCACTCCAGGAAGGTAAACGGCTATCGCTTGAAGCCTTACTTGAGTCGCCTTCTACCAAAGGATCTACCAGAGCAAAAGGCAACTATCTCATGTAAGTATTGTTCCATGAAGCATGAGTGTAACTCCAGCCAAAATTCTGAGGGGCCAAACAATGAAGATCTCGTCAAGGACTCTGAAGCACTCTCTTTGGAAAAGATGCTCTATGATGGTACATGAATATACCATCATCCTGGGGGAGGGCTATTGATAGCCATTTTTCAGCTCTCCATAATTGCCATAGTAAGTTACTCCACCCTACCAAATTCACCCAAACGCTATGGCTATCCCTACCATTTCACTGTACATAGGCGTGTGTGAGTTAGGGGGCTTTTCCCATATCTTCTTAAAAACCCTCAGCTAGCTAGTCACTGGGCTAGTTGAGCCAAAAAATAAAAAATAAAAAAATTAAAAAAAGTATATTATGGCCTCTTTGTGTGTAAATATTTCATTGTATATATGGCCTAAATATAGGGATTTTTTATAATTATTTTGGTATTTTATTTAAATATTTCTACTTAAGTGTGTGTTTGATTAAACCTATGTACACCTTCTTTCATCCTCTTACACCATAATTATATTTTTTGCCAATATGTACATACTCTAACCTTATATTTTTCCTTTATACAAATCACTCCCACATTTTCACCCTCACCCTCGTGAAAACAAAAAATTGATTTCTACTCATTGGTTACGTTTATTATATTATTTACTTGCATACCTTTTCCTCTTTCACCCAAAATAATTCAAGGAGGGACCATATCATATGATTCCAATATCTTTCCATATCCATAACTCCTCCATATTTTTATTATTATTTTTACTCATTATTCTAACACCATGTGCTCATTGAGCTAAAGTCCATGAATAGTCCATACACTAGTCCCACCATGTATATATTTCTTTATTCACCAATAATCCTCCTCCATGCATGGGTCAAGGGCAACTTGGATGCTTTGTATTATAATATGACAAAGGAGGGGCTCACTCTTGGATGCATTGTACAAATTCAACAAAGGAGGGGGCCACTAAAAGACTTTTGCAGGCATAAAAACAGGTTTTTTGGTGAGAATTTTGGCACCTATCTCCACTCCGAATTTGGAGCGGTGGTCAAAAAAGAAAATGTATCCCACGCTCTGAATAATCACCTCAAATTTTTTCATGATTTTTGAAGCTACCAGCGGTGAGCTATGATTTTTTGAGTGGACCCCAGTCTGCCCACTTTTCTCACAAGTAGCCCTTAGTCTTCTCTCACCCTTCCACACACCTACTCACTCTTACACATCCCTCCCTCTTCTTCCCTCACTCAAACCTGCAATTTCCATGGCTTCTCCCACCCTCTTCACCATTACCCTTCTCTTTCATCCCTATAGTTCTTTTATGAACCTCTACATACATACACCCTCTCCATGTCTCTCTCTATTGCTTCTATGTTACAATTTCATTTACCTCTCCTAAAAATATCTAAAATTCAGCATCTTAACCATGATAACTTCTGCAAATTGAGGATTTTTCATCAACAAATCCTCTTTTCATCGTGGTGGTCAACCGTGGCGGCGGTGTAAAGAAGCGAAGAAGAAGAAGAAGACTAGCGGTCATTTTTTCCACAATCTACACAAGGGTGAGTTCAAGCTTCTTCAAAGCTTCACCATCTCAATGATTCTCTTTTAATTCACCCCTCTTCCTTCATCAAATCAACTCATCCTACCCATTGTAAATGTATCACTAACAATTCTAGTGATTATTACCACTAACAACTAACTTCTCTTGTAAAAATGCACCCACACTATCAACATATGGAGTAGGCAACCGCACAAGTAAACCAAATTCACTCACTCCCATGGAAGTTTCTCTCCTTTCACCACATCAATAATTCTCTTACTTGAGCCCACATCCATGTGACTCAAGAGAAAAGAGAGACCCCATTATCATTTGAAATTCATAAAAATTCATAATCCTTGATCTTTCCTAATAAAATTGATTAGGCTTAATCCTAATCAAGGCTTCTAAAACCTATAAATAGAACCCATTCCTCCTTGTAAAAGACATCACTATACCATTGCACACTAGATTGAGCATAGCACACGCCAGTTCTATCTTGGTTGTAAAGAGAGAGTAAGCTTTCTATACACCATCACTTTGGTGCATAGAAAAGCTTGAGCTAGTTTGAGTGAGTGCGAGTGGAAGATATTCTTCCTACCATTGTTGTATCTACCTCAACATCAATGAATTGGTAGTTTTGGGTGCAATTCATGTCCAAAGGCTCATGCTTCTCCTCCAATTTGGCTTGGCAAACTCATTCAACTTCATAAGGTGACTTGTTTCATTGAAGGTTGTTGTTTTGTTGCTTGTGATTCATAAGCTATTGTTTGGCTACCATTGTAAGAGGGTGGATGGTGACAGGGCTCCCATAACCCTAAGACAATGTGCTAGTGATGCTATAACCAAATCTTGTCACTTGATTCCGCAAGCTCTAAGTTCCTTTTTGTGCAAAATATAAAGTTGAAGCTAAGTTGTACACCATCTCTCTCTCTCTCTCTCTCTCTCTCTCATGTTTTAGTGTGTGAGAGTGTTCCATTGGTGTTAGGGTTAGTGTAAATTCCTTGCTTGTTTGTGGGTTGCTCTAACGATTCTCCTCTTTTGCGTCCTAGTTCGCTCTTAAACTAGGTGGTGCCCCTTGTGTAGTTGGGATTTGGCTGTGGGTTTGTTGTTTTGGTTTGTGTTGTGTTTTGCCCCAGCCCCATTGAGCAGCACGGGAGCCTTGAAGGGTGTCTAGAGGTTGCTCTTCTTGTTGCCCGCCCCGGACCGCCTCACTATGGGTGAGCTTGATGCTATGATGGAGTCTAGCTTGCATCTTGGAAATGAAGTTGTGGAAGTATGCTCTATGGAAATGTATCAAGTAATAGAAGCCTTCAAAGAAAACCAAAAACTTGGCTCAGAAATCCATGTCGAGACTAAATACAAGAGTGTAGCAAACAAGGTGGAACCAGTAGCTTCACCCTTACCACCCAACAACAGGGAAAAGATTGAGTAGGCTTCTTTGCAACCAAGTTTGAGGAATCCTAAAAAGATTGGGCATAACTTCACAAAGGAGTCTTTTCAAGAGTTGCAGATTGGTTGCGTGGAGTTTCTAACACTGGAAAGGACAAAGTGCTTCAAAGAAATGCTTTAAAAGCATGGTAAGGCTTTTGCATTTGAGCCACATGAGATAGGATGTGTTGATACTTCTATTGTAGCTCCTATGGTAATTTTCGCAATACCTCATGTGCCTTGGAATTTGCAGCCTATTTCGGTTCCAAACGCTCATTTGCCAAAGTTAGTAGAGCTACTGAATGAAAAAATTGCCTTCTTGTGCTCCATACTCAAACGGGTGGTTCACAGTTCCAAAGAAGAATGGTATTCTACGCTTCATCCAAGATATGCAACCAGTGAACAAGGTGACAAATAGAAATGTAAGTACATGACCGATTGTGGATGAGGTTGTAGAGGCATTTTCAAAGAGGGCAATCTACTCAATGGGGGACCTCTACCCAGGGTATAATCAATTTCAGCTTGCAATAGAAAGCAGAGCCTTGACAACCATGAGGACACCTTTGGGTTTGGTAAGGATGTGTACCTTGCTACAGGGTACTATTTATCGTTGCAGTGCATATGCCATGTAATTTTATCCCATCCTACTAACTACAAACTACTGACACTAACCACTAACATACTAACACAAAATAGTCATTGACCTAACCATAAAAGACACTTCAACTCATGCCTACATGTGTATAGTAACTCTCTCTCTCTCTCTCTCTCTCTCTCTCTCTCTCTCTCCTTCCTTAAAACTCTACTTTCACCTTATCTACCATCAATGATGCTCTCTTTTGAGTCCACATCCATGACTCAAGTAGAAAAAGAAGACCCGCAATGTTTTGATATTAAGAAAAAATCATAATCCTGATTTGTTAGCTTGTAAATTAGGATTTTCAATAATCTTAATGAGAGGTCTCCAACCTATAAATAGGCCCCTCTCCTTCTTGTAAATCACCTCCAATATCTCACATAGCACCCCAACACTCTATGCGTAAGGAGAGACTTAGACGTAGCAATCACTTTGTCAGCTTCACTTTTGGTGTGAGAGAAGCTTTCAACCTACACATTGTAATTGAGAGAGTGTGAGTTCAAAAATCTCAAAACCACTATTATATATTTTCCTCCATCATCAATAAATTGAGGTTTGGTGCATCAAAGGCGTGATTCGACGTTCAAATCTTCGTCCTTCCACTTGTGCAATACGGTTTGGTGAATTTAAGGTGAGTTGTGTATTTTAAATTTTTATCATTTGATCTTGTTTTAGAAAGTGTTTTAGTGTGTTTTCATTGCCAATTTTGTGCCCATTGTAAGAGGGTATTGTGGTGAGAGGTCTCCCACACCCTAAGACAATGTGTGTGTGATGGCAATTTTTAGCATTTACTAAGCATGTGTTATTTTTGTACAAGCTCTACGATAGCATCATAAAGAACCATCTCCATTTAGAAATCACGAACAAGGTATTACGCAAGTTCCATGCCTCTCTCTCTCTTCCCTTTGCTCTAGCTCTCTCTACTCCATTTGGAGTGTGTCTTGGTGTGAGATTGCTTGTGTGTGTCATGTGGTGCATCTTCTTGGGTGTGACAAAATATCTCTTGCATCCTAGTTCACATACCATAACTAGGTGGTGCCCCTTCACTTGTTTGGCTGTGGGTTTGTTGTTGTTCTTTGCTTGTGGTTTCCCCAGTCCCAATTGAGCAGCACGGGAGCCTTGAAGGGTGTTTAGAGGCCATCTCTCTTGTTGCCCACCCCGAACCTCCTCACTATGTAGTAAGAACGATGATGTGACTAAATCTAATCCTTGATGAAGTGTGTGGAACTCACAACACAAACATCGACGAACAACATAACAATCTCAGATGTAGACCAAACATCGTATGTAGCTACATCCAAGGCAACACCAAGTCATCTAGTGATGAACAATGATGTGTCTTTGGAGTTCGAAGCACAAGAGTAAACAGTGTGTCACATAGAGATGAAGAGGGCATAAACTATGCATCTTTCCTCTCTCTGTTTGATGAGCAAAACTCTTGCATTTCTACGTGATAGAAACAATGATTCTAAAATTGAGAAACCTATAGGCCACTCTGAAGTGAGAGGTGTAGCATCATGCCTACTGCACTCCACGAGTCGACCACTAAATTCTAACTCAGCCCTGTGGTGAGAGATATATTACCGCATCACCCGAGTGAGAATCTAACTCTGTCCTAAAACCCTTCTCTATAGTAAGCCAAGTGGCTGCAAAGCACCAGAAAAACGACTAGTTTCTTCTCACTTTTGGAGTGAGCCGGATGGCTACACACCACGAAGTGGCCTATAACCTGCAAGCCAACTCTGTGGTGAGAGAAAAACTACTGCATCACACGAGTTTGGCACGAGACACAAAAACAAGCTAGAACAAATGGAAACAACTTTAAAGTTATACCTCAATAAACTTCAACTGTCTATTGCACTCTCAACTAGAGTCGCTGATTTTGATCAAAATTGGCGACGATCTATATATAAGTAGTTTTTTGATCGAAAAGAAAAAATACGACTATTCGATGATTATTTGGGATTTTGGCGTATAATGACGTTTATACGTATATTTTATTTGGTACGAGTGTACAAATGCAACACATCAAGGAATCTATATGAGCTAAGAAAATTTATTGGTATGTGTACATACTATAGAAGCTTCAGTGCAATTTCTCAAATAGCACGACTATTACATGACTTAACAAAGAAGAACGTTAAGTATTCATGGACTTCTAAGGAGCAAAATGCTTTTGACAAGTGAAGCAAAACACCAACACTTTTGGTGTAGCTGATAGATTCTTGCAGTAGCATGGCTTTCTATAATGTCTTTGTATATATAAGAGCATAGGATCCTCTCTAGGGTGCCATGGATATCTCTCTCTTTCTCTCTCTCTCTCTCTCTCTCTCTCTCAAGTTGTCAGCTTTCTCAAAGAGGTTATGAATGTGCTTTTTGAGGCCAAATATGCGGTTTTTAGATCCATTGAAACCATCAAATTGCCCCGTGCTCTGTGCTTCGTGCTCATGAGAAGGTCCAATATGGGAGACCTCTCTCTCTTCTCTTTCTCGCATACAATACGGCTGCATGACCATTTGTTAAGGTAAGGGTGGTAAATAGAGAGCTTTCTCATTCTAGGGACAACTTTCTTATGCTATGCTGATGATATTTTATGCTTTACTATGTAAAGCTCGACGAGATGTGCGCTATCTGGATTGTATGTGTTCAATTTCTTTATACGGGATGTATAGAGATTGACAAGGTGCAACCATTGAGGTCTTGCATATAGCCTGATCATCCACCAATGCTACCCGATTCCGCTCTATGGTGGGTGAGTGGGGTGGGGCCTCTCTCTCTCTCTCTCTCTCTCTCTCTCTCTCTCTGGTGTTCGTTGCTTGGAAAGGCAAAAGATCAACATGTGAGAAACCGTACGTCCACTCGTAGGCAACCCAACCATGGTGGCATTGCCTTGCTACCTCGATGAGTTGTCTTATGCCCTAATTTGCTGCCATAATTGTGGTAGCCCATGTGTGTCATATGCGAGCACAAGCCCTTGATTACTGAATACCTCAATGTCTACTATCCCATCACGCACAACAGCTCTGCACCATGTCTCCAGTGACTGCTAGCTTTTGCTTGCTGGCCACCTTCCCATTGGAAGTCGTTCTACAATAGTGCTTACCTATGGCAAGTTGGTGGACAATTTCGACACTATCCACACGTGCAACATGTCCACAGAGCTTTGGCAGTAGTGCCGTCAACAAGACCGGCACTTCCCGGATGGGACATTCTAACACCTCCATTAGTAGAAGATCAAGCACATCCAGCCTTTGCAAGTGAAGCAAAACACCAACACTTTTTTCGTAGCTGATAGATTCTTGCAGTAGCATGGCTTGTAGAGCAATTCATATCTTTAAAGTAGTTGGAAGAGCTATGGCAGAGCAGAGAAGATCTCTTGCAACAATAGCTTGGGCAACATGAATAAAGCTAGGGATGGAGGGTGTCTCAACAATGCTTGGGCGACACGGATGGACCCGGATGGTGTAGCAAACATAAATTTTTAAAAAAATGTGAAATTACTAGAACCTTTAACCTATTTAAAGAGTTATTTAAAAACTCTTGTGCCTAAGTTATCTAATAACTCTCTAGCCAATGACATGTCTACTCGTGACTTGATGCACGTGAAACTTGCTCAATTGACCTCTTTTGTGACATCATCTTCTCTCTATTTTTGACTTGAGGTTGTCTACTTGATCTCCTTCCCCTTGCTAAAGAGTAGAGGACCATATCGTCATCTACTATGTCTAGAGGAGGCCCATGTCCTCATTTATGAATTCAGCCTCACATGCAAGTAGTCACCAAGAACAGTCTCTGTCACATGATCAAGCACGTAATGCACAAAGCTAAAATCTTGTGATAATGCTCATTATAAAATCATGCTCATAATGGGGGTGCCCAATGTGGAAAACTTCAACATCCCCAACTTTGCGTGAATGGATTTGTAGTGGTTGATGGAGAGAACGATGAAGCTCGGCAAATAGCTTGGACGATCTGCTAACTATTATTTGGTGTAGCATCAATTAATTAAAAGAGCAACACTAATGTGAAAATTAATCGTGGGCGGTAACAACAACCTCATCTCCCTGTAGCTTTGAAAATTAACCATGGGTGGTGACAACAACCTCATCTCCTTATAGCTTTGCATGTTTGCCCACTCCCATCTTCTCCATGGCACCTTGCCTTTGAGAGGTCAATATTGGATTATCAATTCCTTTTCTTCTGGTCATAAGCAATGATAGCCAGTTTTTATGATCAAGTGGATGTTTAGTGCTCGATGATCATCTCATGGTTAGTGTTTCCGTGGTTGATCTCTATTAGGAAAACACTCAGATATGTCAAGTCTGATGTAGTTGGGGCACCTAACAAGCGTGGTGTTGATTGCAACACAAGAAGAGATATTACCACTTTAATTTCAATGTGGGCATGAGACCTTTCTACTACAAGAGCTTGTTACCAAGCATGCATTTGTGATTATGAGTATACTCCTAGATGGCAAGCCAAGTATTCTCAAGGCTCATTGCATTCAAGAGTTTAGAGAAGTTCATGGAGGGTGCCACTAACTCTGTCAATTAAGCATGAGCAAGGTTGTAATCTAGCTGACTAGGTCCTTTTATTTTAGTAGTGTGTACATATTGTTAATATATACTACTGGTGAATGAAGGGTTTCTTTGCATGGGCACTCAATTTCTTAACTATACTAGTGCAGTCGGTTGCCTTCGGTCGCCTAGGGGCTTCTCTCAGTTTTGAAGTTTAGCCTTCATGTAGCAGATTTCGACACCTGTAAAGGGCTCTCCCTTCCGCCATTTTATGTTAGTTTAGATAGAGGCAGCCCTCATGATTTTATCACTTGCTTGACATCTTTTTCTTTTTTTGAATCAAAGTCATGGAATATCATGGGAGATTTAGCCACTTCACTACGTAAGTGGTAGCACTCTAGTTGGAAGGTAGTTAGTCGTGCATTAAACACCTAATTAAGGCGACGCAACGGGCTCATTTGATTTGATTAAATCTGCTCGCAAGTGGAATAAATAATGACAGTGAGAGTGGAGCAGAGTATTTGAGTAGTGCTGACGATACACATACACACACACAGAGAGAGAGAGAGAGAGAGAGAGAGAGAGAGAGATCAGGAACATGCGGCTTCTTACACATAACATGCTTTCCTGCAACATAAAGGGAGTCACAAATGGTTTCCCCCTTGCAATAGAGGCTACTACCGTGGAGACTAAAGAGGTGGACATGAATCCAGACTTCCTCAGGCATATCTTTCCAAAACTGGAATGGAAAGCTTTTCGAGATGCTTCTCATTCTGTAAGTCTTTAGTGCACAGAGAGAGAGAGAGAGAGAGAGAGAGAGAGAGAGAGAGAGAGAGAGAGAGAGAGAGCGCTACATATTCTATTTAGCTTGCAGATTGCTTTTTAAACATGTATTTCGAGGAAAAAAAAGCTGACAGGCAAGTTGTTGTCCAGTGTTTTGATGGTCTATGTATTCCAGTACGTAGACATATTTACTTTCTTCGGCTATGTGCATTTACAATGTTGTTCATAGATTGCTGCTCTTGGTTCTCAATTTTCTCAAAGTTTTGTTTGAAATCTGATGTCTCCTCACTAGCATTCCACAACAATTTTGGTCTTGGCCTAGACAAGGTTGATGAAGTGTGCACTAGTTAAGGGTTTGGGAAAGCAACAAATCTTCATTTATCTATAGTCTACCTTGTTTCTAATCTAGAGACTTAATCATTGCTACTGCACGATGTGCCAGAGGTGAAATCACTGTTAAGACTTGCATAGAGATTGAAAATTGTTAAAAACATCGTATGGAAGAGAAGCGCAAAAGCGATGTGGGAGCCGGAGTTATTCTCTGGGACGCGCGGCCTCCATTGGCTACCAAATTGGTGGTATTCCTATATTAATATTGATTTCAAGCAAAGCTTTCAAATTTTTTTGCGAGCCACTCTTAGAATCTGAGTTACAACAGGCATCGAGGCCCCTTATTTATATCATTTAGGTTGTGGCAAGCGACTCTAACAACA
This sequence comes from Adiantum capillus-veneris, assembly GCF_014529385.1. Lineage (NCBI taxonomy): Eukaryota > Viridiplantae > Streptophyta > Polypodiopsida > Polypodiales > Pteridaceae > Adiantum > Adiantum capillus-veneris. The sequence goes on from NC_140945.1 coordinate 55,880,729, forward strand.
ATGCTTATAAAATAAATGTAGCTCGTTTGACTTAATTTCACACAAGGGAAATAGAATAACATTTGTGTAAGTTGCTTGTAGGAATATTGGACGCTATCGTGCGCTGTTGTCACATTAGCTTGTTGTTGTCAAAACTTTGCCATGTAGGTTGTGTAGGGGCCCATACTTGTTGTGGGTGTGTTTGCTCCATTGCAAGTGTATTGGTCTATTGTTAGAGTCTTCAGTAGGAGTGTTGCTTCACCTCGGTTGTCACAACTCAATGAACCACGATCGGACCAGAAGAGGAGAGGAAAAGCCGAGCCTGCTCTTGACTAGAAGAGTGGACTAAAGTTTGACATGACAGGCCTGCAAATCATTGGAATTTTCACCGTAAATCATGGCGTAATTTTCAGGTTGTTGATGTGGTTTTTTGGCCGCTGACAAATATGGAAATATTTTTGAGGGCTTTCTATTTACGATTCTAAAAGCAGATGACTTTTTATACTTTTGAGTTTTTAGGCTTTGTTGTAAAGCAAGGTGCAAGATACATTCTCCCTCTCCCAGGGTTGAAGAGGAGTGTTGATATATTTGAAGGTTTCCATTGAAGGTTTCCAATTCGAAGCTGTCAAGGATATCTTTGGAATACTTTTGCTGAGAGAAGAAAATTGTAGACGGCTGATCGTTGAAAAACCTTGAAGATGCTTGTGCTGCGGGTACTTGTACTGCGAAACTTGGATGTCTTACCCCTAGGGTCTCCTATACAGGTGCGAAAGTCTTGGTCGAGTAGTGTCGGATTGAGCCTCCATGACTTTATAAAATGATGCTTATATGTCACTTATGAATAAGTTTACTCCCGAGTGTCTGCACCTAGCAGACATTGGTTGTGCTCATGTGCAGTCAGAGGGTATGGGAACACTCCTCAGTGCCTACCTACAAAAATTAGTTGTGCTCATGTGCAATCAAAGGGTATGGAGCTACTCTAACGCGCTTGGCAGTGTAGCGGGAAAAGCCTAGAAACAGGCGCTACTAACATATGAAATGGCAAAACACCACCCTCTTGGCCTGAAACGCGTTTTTGGAACTGAAATGTTTTGGAATTAGAGGTGTAGCGCCATGTGGAGTTTCAGAAGGCAAGAATCCGGGCCTGTGTCACAAACTGCTGATGTGTCAAAGCCCTGAAGAAGGGAGCCAACTTGCAGATGTCGGCCGAGGGGCCTAAACCCTAAGAAGAATAAGTAACAAAAGAAGAAGTCCTACCAACTTATGGGGATCCCGTTCGATGGGGCCCCAAGTGACATAAAGGATTAAAATAAAGCAGGACCCACACACACACTGAAAGTCGTGCGTAGCAGTTGTACGGAAATTTCAGAAATTGCACTGACATGATGATGTGGCAGGCTGTACGAATTTCCACGTTTTGCACTGATTGCTGCACGGAATTCTGTAATTTACGTTGCTAGCTTTTTGGCATTGCTTTTGGACCAAAAGCTTTTGAGTTTGAAGGCTTTTTATGTAAACTGCTTTTCATAGGCCAAGGGCCTTTAAATACGTGCTAAGGGCTCCTTCTCTGGCATGCTTCCCGAAGAAGGTGCAAAGTGTGGAGTTTCGGCTTGTACTGTGTTGATGCAATATAAAGAAATACCGAAATGGCCGCCAAGCTTTGGGGCGAATACTCTCTGGGGTGGAATTTCGCCACTCCGTGTCACGTGTCGTCTCTCTCTCTCTCTCTCTCTCTTTCAGTTCAATTGTTATTGAAGTGCTAAAAGTCTGTTTAGTCTGTTCTTTTCTATTGGCACGTGGTGCCCGTCTTGTGACAGTGGTATCATAGCATTAGGCGTGTGCTTTTCTGAAAGCACAGTGACAATGGTATCATAGCATCAGGCGTGTGCTTTTTTGAAAGCACACCGGTTTCCCAAAAGAGAAGACAGAGCTATTGGAATTCTTACTTGAAGTATCTTCGGGTCCCGACCCATGACTTATTAGCCACTCTCACCCTTACTTCATCGCGCATCGAGCGCGCTCCAGTCTTCATCACTCTGTCTTACACGGCATAAGCCATAAAGAACCCAATACATAGAATTCATGGATTCAACAGAATATTTGCAGTTTCTGCTCAACGAGCTTCAGGACATTCTTTCGCGGCATCCTCAGCAGAATCTTTCGATGCTGCAAAGTTTTCAACAATTTTTGAACTACATGTTACCCCCTCTGATGCCCCAGGTGGTACATCCTCCTCCGGCATCAGAAAGTAGGAGAGCTTCCAACTGACAGCCTTCTCAGCCGTCTGCTCCGATCGGGGGAGTCTTCAGGAATATGATGCAGCCATTTGACCCTGATTCAGTGCAACTGCCTTTGCCACCGCCATTGCCCCCACCTCCACCACCACCACCGCCACCAGGCTACAATGGTTGGAGCTATATGGATACCCTTATTATCCATACCTGGGATATGCGCCTAACCAACCCAAAGATTTCAAAGATGGCGGCACGAGAGTCAAATTTTTCACTTTTCCAGGGTGAAAGATCGCAAGAAAGCATTGCAGTTCCTAGAGCAATTCGACAACATCTATGCTTTGGGGAACTATACAGAAGAATCCAAGATTTCTCGAGCAACTGGATTTCTTAAAGATAATGCTATGCAACGGTGGAGTCCAATCGCGACACAACCACATGCTACAAGGACCTGACAAGCTTTCAAGACAGTTTTTGCACGTAGTTACATGACTTCGATCTTTGAAGTCTGGATTTTGGAAGAGTGGGGCAACTTGAAAATGCTTGCCACCGAAACCATGGACGACTATAACCAAAGGTTTCTCGACGTGTATCTTCCGGTGTCCTTCTTTAAGTTCATTTCCTTGGAGGACCAGTGCGAGCGCTACACCAATGGACTACCATCACCATTGCAGGAATATTGTCTCTCCAAGCAAGTCTCTACCATGCAAGAGCTTATGGACCATGCCGCGGTCGGCTACAAGCTCATGAAAGAAAAGTTGGAGTTTACCACAGAAGAACCTCCGGCCACTAATCAGAACTCCCGACAACAACGCACAACTTCTCGGGAACCTTGTGAAAACCAACCTCATCGGCCTCTTTTGACACGTCGTCAACTAGACGCCTTGTTACAAGAAGGCCGATGCTTCGAATGTTTCCAAACAGGGCATACGTTCAATACATGTCCTGAGCGAGCCTCGACGTCCTTAGTGCAACCTTTTGCTCCCACGTCAGATAGATCCTCGGGGCCACCTCCGGCCAAGAAGGCTAGACCTGCTATTTGACTAGTACCCGATATTTATGGTATACACCTCGAGAGTTTTAATGAATTATCCAGAGCTTATGAAAAGTCAACAACTTGAAAGCCCTCATTTTCTTTGACCCCGGAGCTATGGAGAACTTCATTCCAGAATCCCTGAAGTAGATGCACTTTGATTATGATGCAGAGGATGGAGAAATTGAAGATGAGCTAGCCACGGGGCAAACTCAGAAAGTGGTACCGCTCATCGGTGCACTTCCAATGACTATACAAGATTATCATGGAAAAGTCGATTTTCACATTATGAAGTTGGGCAATTGCGACGTTCTCTTGGGTATGCCGTGGCACGATAAAAATGATGCAACTCTCCAATTGCGACGTTCTCTTGGGTATGCCGTGGCACGATAAAAATGATGCAACTCTCCAGGTCCGGAATCAAACCATCATCGTGATGCAGAAGGGCAAGGCAGTTGTCCTCAAAGTTCGGCTGTCCGAACAAAGCCCTGAATGACCTCTCTAGTTTTTTTCTAGTTACTAACTTTTGAACATTGTTTTTTTTTTTTTTTCCGAGAAAAAGATCCTTCTATTAGTTAATGAAACTGCCCATAGGGCTACAACCACCTCTTCAAGAGAGGGCTACAACAACCATGATGGGAAGACTCTCCCAATGAAAAAATAGCATATGTACAATGAGGCTAAATCAAGAGATGGGAGGAGGGAGAACCCACACAGGTGGTCGGTAGTGCCATTGGAGTACACCTTGGACCATGGTGTAGAAAGGCCCAGGACGCCAGACTCGAAGGAAAGCCTCTCTGCGCTCCCGCATGCGGTCGGAGCTGCCCTATAGTCTCTCGAGCTGTCCTCTGAGAGTGTAGATCAACTCTAGCCAAAGATCGCGAACAATCTCTGCTGGTGGCACAGGGCGAGCCTCAAAGATGCGGAAGCAACGGGTCCGCCAGATGAACCAGAGTGTCAGGCCACTGATGAGCCCCCAATACTCCTCTCTCATTGCACCACTCCTGGGGAGTAATCTCTGTGGTAGGCTGGATTGTAGGTCGCCCCCCCTGCATCACTATCATCCTGCTGGTGGAAGATAGCTCAAACTGAAGTGCCGGGCCCGTGACGGTGGACCAAGCCGCTGCTCCCCAAGTGTACTGTCAAGCCGTGGAGAGAGCAGGCATCAACTGAAGAACACGAAGCCACACCTGCTGTGCCAAAGGACAGTCCCAAAGACAGTGACGCTGACTCTCCACAAAATGGTCACAAGCTGCACATGCGGTCGAGAGACCACTATGCACTAGCCAGCTCCCAACTGCTGTAGCTCTGTGTGCGACCAGCCACTGAAACAAGGTGACTTGCCTCGATTGTCTGGAGTCCCACAACCTCTCCCAAAAGGCTGCCAAGAACCAAGGTTGCATCCGTACGTACGTACGGATCCGTACAGTACGGTACAACCTTACGGTACGGTTCCGTACGTACGGATAGATAGTGTACGTTTTTTTTTTCCTCCCTTTCACAAATTTAGTTTTTGTTTTTTTTTGTTTTTTTAGGGGCATCTTGCCATTGGGCAATGGACTAAAGTTTATTGTATTATATAGTGTATTCCCATTTTTCTGTCTTTTTGATGGTAGAGTCTAGACTGGTCACTATAGTATGATGTATCCATCTTTGTATGAGAATTGATAATGAGTCCTCAATCTTGACTCTTGATGTTTTATGTATGGTATGTTGAAGTTTTAAGTTTTAACTTTTCGCAATCGTGACTCATGTTTAGTGCTATTGAAATTTGACTAAGTGATGTATTCTAAGAGTTAAGTACGGATAACATTTGAAGCAATATCTAATGGACATTGAAGCAGTATCTAATGGATGTTTGAAGTAGTATCTATGTCTAGACTCTATGTAGTTCCTAGTATGTATAGGCTGAAAAAGGCTAAAGTCACTATTCTTTTTGTTGTTACAAATGTTACGTACTGGTCACGTACCTTAAAGGCCAATCTGTGAGACCCTCCTCCTGCCAATGAGGTGCTGCAGCGGGGCGAGCCTCTCTCTGTGCTGCTAGTATGTGATGTCCCAGTCGAACAGTGTACTGAAAGAACGAGATACCTGGGTGGTCTGCAGAAGAGAAAGGGTCCCTCTAAAGCCACTCTCCAGGATTCCACTGTACTCGTGCCAGTGGATAGCACTTCCCAAGCCCACAGTCTCCAGTGTCCAGTCTCAAGAGCTGTTGGGTCAGGATCGATGACACAAGTTCTCCCACAGATGCCCACCACTCGGATCCTCTGAAAACAGCACTCTGCCACCTGCGGGGCCTCTACTGCAACTCGTTGTAAGCGTCCCTCACCTTGTAACTCGAAAAAAAGGGATGGAACAGTCTCTGAGCAGGCCCGGACTGAGATGAGAATCTCCGGTCGTGTGAAGGCTCCTATCCACCTGGGTGCTACTGGTTCGAGAGGTGTGAGCCACTCAGCTGGAAGTTGGAACTGCCTCTGAGATGTCCTGGCACATGCTCTGCACCCCTCTCATGCCCTTCAGCTGGAAACCCTGCAACTCCTGTGACAAGCTTGAAAACTCTAAGTAGTCACCTAAAGAGCGCGCTGGACCTGCTGCCATGGGACCCCAGGAAACATGAGGCCGACTACCAACCAAGTGGCCTCTCTGAGAGCTAACCATGGGGTTCCAAACAAGGGGCTGTCGTAGGCGCTCCTCCGTGTAAGTAGGTTGTCGTTGCTCCAGGCCTCGCCGCAAGTGCTCCCAAGATCGAAGCAAACTCACAGCGAAGCGGTCCTCCAGTCTCCTGCTCAAACCAACTCTACGCATCTTAGTGAAGATCCATATGGTCGAAGGTCGCTAGGGGCCTCCAACCTGAGGCACCCTAGCACGAAGCCGCTGTAGCTAGAACTCCTTCCAGGGCTCCTTACCTGGAAGAAGTCCTCTGACTATGAACTTCCCAAGAAGGGCTTTGCTCTGCTGTGCTGGGTCTTCCCGTGAACAAGGAAGAGTGATGACCTGCCAAGCCACTTTGGCTCGGGCTATTTGAGTGTCATGTCCTGACCGAAGGAAGTTCCTGATCAGCCTCTCTACCTAGCTGATACAAGAACTCGAGAAGATCCAGCAATAAGTGAACATAGTCGCCAACAACACCTGGTTGGCCACTACTACTATGCTAGCCAAAGAAAGTCGTGCTGAGCTCCAGTGTAACAACTTCCTCGTGATAGACAGGAGGAGGGGAGCAATTTGCTGCTCGGGAGACAAGTCCAGACCAACCTGACAGCCCAAGTACTGAACTGCAATCCCTGGGGGAATCCACCTAAAAACCCTCACCTTGCATCTAATCGGGCACAGGAGCACTACCAACCGAGAAAGCCACTGTCTTTCTCTAGTTGATCAGTGCGCTAGATGCACAACAGAAGGTCTCAAGAGCTTGCTCACGCCTGTGAAGGTTGGCATTCTGGCCATCCAAGTAGATGGCTGAGTCGTCAGCAAGCTCAACGTCCAATAGCTCATCTCCCCGAATAGGGAGTGCTAAGCCCCGCAAACCAACCCGCTGCGACACCAAGAACCTGCTCATCGCCTGAGCATAGAACAGAAAGAGGAAGGGGGCAAGAGGGCAGCCCTGTCTCACCAAACGCGTGAGCATGAAACGATCGCCTCTACCTCCTGACAAAAGTACCTGACTATGTGCTCGTTTGTACAAAGCTGACACCCCTCTGATCCAAGCATCTGAGAAGCCCATCCTGCATAGAGTGCCCTCCAGAAAGTCCCAGTCAACTCTGTCGTAGGCCTTCTCAAAATCGAGAAGAAGAATCACCAGATCCTCACCACGAAGCCTCGCTAGGGCAGAAGCCTCCCAAAAAGTAAAGATGTTGTCAAGGATACTACGCTCCTTGACAAAACCAGTTTGGGTCCCATGTATAAGGCTCTCTAGAAGTGGCTGGATCCTCAAACTCAGAGCCTTGGCAAGAATTTTGTAGGCTGAGTTGAGGATGGTGATAGGGCCCCACTGTCGAATCTCATCCAAGGAGCCACCCTCCTTGGGAATGAGGTAGATCAGACCCTCACTCATGCTGTCAGGCATCTCTCCTGTGTGCAAGATGTATTGGAAAGCACTACAGAGATAAGGGCCAAGCAAGTCCCAGTACTCCAAGAATAAACCATGAGTCAAGCCAGCCTCACCTAGACAGCTACCACGAGGGAGTGCACTAAGAGCCGTGTCTAACTCCTCAAGCTGAAGTGGAAGCACAAGTCTCTGGCGCATCTCCTCAGTCACAAGGCAAGGCATCTGTGCCCACACCTGCTCCCTGCATGCATCCTGACTCTCTGACTGAGGCTCTGCACATAGTAACTCACTGTAAAAGTCAGTAGCAACTGCACGCATGTCCTCTGGCTCAGAAGCAACTGACCCGTCGGGCCTCCTTAACTGACTGACCTTGGCATGCGTATGTCGAGGTCCCACTACCTCGAAGAAAGCACCAGTCACTCTGTCACCCACCTACGTCCACTGAGATGCCTGTCGATGAAAAGTAAACTCATGGAGCCGCTCCTCTGTGCTACCAAGCTCCTCGCGAGCCTGCTGTAACTGCTCCTCCAACCAAGGACTTTCTGGATGCTGCTCCTGCATCCTCTGCAAGGAAGCAACGCCCCGTCTGAGACGTTGCTCCTCCTCTCTCGCTGCAGTCAGGGAGTCAAGGACTCCTGGAGAAAGAAACGACTAAGCTGAGCTAGTCTTGAGGCCACTCTGTCAGCAGGGGAATCCTTCATGTCCAAGCTCTCTGTCCAAAGAGCCTCTACTCGCTCTCTGAGTGCAGAGTCCAGCAAGACCCTTTCAGGGATGCATAGCATCGTGCTCCCCCGCCTCTGCCTATCTGTCACTGTGAGGATCACTGGTGCATGGTTCGAGGAGGAAGTCCCTGCCAGGATGCCAACTGTCCCACCCGAGTCACAGAAAAAGTCACTAGTGTAGAAGCGATCTATCCGCGATAGATTCACTCTTCCCACTCTACGGTCCGAACGAGAGAAGGCCAGGCTGTCTGGGCCATGGGGGCCTCACAAAGCTAGATTGCTGCCACACCTCCGAAACCCTCAGTCATACAAAAGTTAAACCTCTCCCAAGCTGCCAACTCAACTCCCTGCACAGTAGCGTGGCTACCACCAATCCTGTCAGAAGGGTCCTCCAACATGTTGAAGTCACCCCCAATGCACCACTGCTCCGCTTGCGGCAGAGACTTAACAATCTGTGACCAAAACTCTACTTGTGCACTCGCCACATTGGGCGCATATATGTTCAGGAAGCCCACAATGCAACCCTGAACCTGCATAGTGATCCACCGAGCCCTGCCTGGCACAATAATCCCTCTGCCCACAATGGCCTGCTGTAGAGATTCCGCAATAGTCACACACCCCCCACCCTGGATGCCTCCAGGTCCAAAAGCAGCTGACCAAAAAGTCTCATAGAGACGACGCAAAATCTGACCACAACGCCGAATGCAGCTCTCACAAAGATGATGCTCCTGCAGCATAAGAATGTCAATCTCACCACCCACAAGGCATCTCTGTAGCTCCTGACGTAGCCGACCCCTCTGTCGCTGAAATTGGGGCCCTCCTAATCCCTGCACATTCCATGAGATGATCCCATGGAGTCAGAGAAACAGATGCTGCAACAACAGTCAACCTCGCTATCTTTGAGGCCGCTTTGGATGGGGAGTAACCCGCATCCGAACGACCTCTAGACAAGCGTGCAAGAAGTGACTGTCCCGCCCGGACCCAAGCCGAGCGTGCAGCCCGCAGGGCTACATCCTCTGTCCAAGAATCCTCATGCACAAAAACATAACACGGAGGGCAATGAGTGTCAGCAAACAAGTGTACCACAATGTGCCTGCAACCTACTGCATCTGGAGGTGTCACGTTGAACTTGGCAAGAGGCCAAAGTGTCTGCACCAGATCTGTCATTGCTAAGTCCCCTGTGTGATGTGAGAACTCAATAGCCTGTGTCTGGAGCCAGTCCAGGACTGTGTGCTGGGTGCACTCCGTGGTATCCCTACCACACAACAAAAAGGAGAAACCCATTGCTGTGTCCAGGGCCTCACTACCTCTAGTTGCAAGAAAGAGGACGTGGACTCAAAAGCTGGCCTCCTCCAAGTCGGAAGAGGAATCACCTAGAAACCGAGTGAAGCTGTAATCGAAGAAATCCCAACGTCTGCGAATGTCGAAGTTGGTCAGACCTTTGGGGATCGCTGCAAAGGGAGAAGTGAGCACCAGAAAAGGCGGTCTCAAGTGGGGCTGTCCCTCACGAGCCACACGGCTCGTAGCGAAAGCACTACCAAGAGAACGCCTCGCGGCAGAAGCGTGGCCAGTACCCTGTGTCTGAGGAGGAGTGGCGGAGGGGTCCGGAGACGAGGCTATGGGCCCCATCGAGGAGAGGGGAGGGGCGGGGGGCGAAGGTGGAGGTGGGGGAGGGGGAAGGAGGCGGGGAAGGCGGGGCGGCTGCGGTTGAGGGAGGAGGAGGCGGTGGTGGAGGAACAGAAGTGGACGGGCCTCCTTAGGTAGGTCCTGCTGAAGGGGGTCGAAACGGTTCCCAGTCGGAACCCAGTGCTGCTGAGCTGCAGCAGGTCGGCCACCAGGAGGAGCAGTGGGGTGAGCTCTCCCCCGACGGCGGCGGCCAGGCACCTACTGCCAACCATCAGCTGGCTGGTCACTAGTCTCTGTCAAAGTACCAGTCTGTGTATCCTTTGTACCTGGCTGCTTGGCATGCTCAACCTTGGGCGGCTGCACATGCGCTGTGGGTCGAGGTCTCCTGCGAGGACAGGCCTTTGCCATATGGCCCATCTGTTTGCAAATGAAAGACTGGTTCGGGAGACCCGAATACTCCACACTTTGTCTAATCCATCCCCCACTCACCCTAGGCAGCAGTACCACCTTGGGGAGGGAGTGTGTCACGAACAAGAACCCGCACAATAGGCAGACCTGCGGCCTTGGCCACAACTGAAGGTGCCGTGCGCGGAGACTCCAAAACTGCCCCGAACATGGAACCAATCCTGGGTAGGAGGGGATGGTACTCTCGCCTCAGGCCTGGAAAGCAACCGAAATCGGCAAGTCTGCCTCCTCCTCGAGCACATCTGTAGTGGGGTCGAAACCGTGATGCCAACGTCGGAAGTAAGCTCGAGCTGTTCTGATGCCGAGCGGGCTCATCGAAATCACTTTGGTCGCCATATCTGCAGACTTGAACTCGACTTGGTAGTACCCTCTCCCGAGGATCTGGACATTTGTAATCTTGCCCATATCAGAGAGAAGACGGGCCTGCAGTTTATCTCGGCTGGGTCGAGTGCCAATGATTTTACAGATAACCGAAGTGGCCTGCAAGCGCTCCACTTCGGCCATCAAGCTCGCTTGCTCTTCTTTCAAAAGAGCAAGTCGAAGGGTCGGCTCCGCGGTATCGGGCGAGGGGGCTTCTGTGGAGTCTCTCTGAGGTGGAGCAGAGGTTGCCATTCTGTGTCTGCTGCTGAAAAGATAGGGGTGTTGGTGTCGAGGCGTATACCAGCAAGCTAGAAAAAACAGCCTACAGGCAGGTGGAAGGCGAAAAGAGAACAAGAGCTGGGGGGGGGGGGGGGGGGGGGGGGGGGGGGGGGTGAGTCGGAGGGTTGAGGCCAAGGGACGGGCAGGTGCAGCGATGGCGAAAGGGTTGCGAGGGTAGACAAATGAGGGGGGGGGGGGGGCAGGGGCAGCGAGCGCGAGCAGGTGTGGGGGGGGGAGAGGATGCGATGGCCGGGGGGGGGGGCGGGGGCGGGGGGGTGTGAGCGCTAGCAGTAGCGAGCTCGTGCAATCCACCGTATTTTATGGTGGGGATGGATGGGACATTACTGCACCTAAAAACGAGAAATATCACTTTTGAATATTGTTTGAGAAAGTATTGTTTGAAATGGATGCTATCTGTTTTAAACTGTCTTGGTGCCGATTTGAATTGTTTGACTCTGGTTTTAAATACTGGTTTCAATGATTTGTGATTTTACTCTCGGGTGGAGAAGTGAGAAATACTGTTTTGGTATTGTTGAACCTCGGAACGACGCAAGCCGATGCGTGGGGAGCGTTCCGTTGTATGCTAGAAAACCTCCGAACGACGCAAGCCGATGCTTGGGGAGCGTTCGGTTGTATGCTTGAACCTCCAAGCGATGCAGACTGCGGTCTGGGGACCGTTTGGTTGTACAGTCCTCTGAGCTCATGGCCCGGACCTTTTTAGGTTATTTGCAGGGGGAGTGACGAGGTAGTTGTTGAGTAGCTTCATACCGCAGACCGTTTATCTCGGGGGAGTGCTCAATGGCGCTGTTTGTTGTGTCTTGTAACATGCACATGTAAGCATTTGTGTTGCATTGTGATGTGCCAACTATTGAATATTCCTAACTGGATGAGATTGCATGGGTATGTAATTTTAGTGCATCAAGACACTCGCGGAAGATCAATGCGGTTTGGGTGTGATGGCTAATTTTACTATGCCAGTATATCAATAGTTTCGATCTGAATGAAAGGAGAAGCTAACTCCTTGATCAAAAGAGCCGAAAGGAGAAGCTAACTTCGTAAGAAAAAGAGCAAACTGATTGTTCCTCGGAACGTCCCTCGGAAATTTTTGAGCTAACTTCAGTTGTTTTGCAGATATGCTGTAATCGCGGACGATTACTCTCTTTCAAGAAGGGGAGATGTCACAAACTGCTGACGTGTCAAAGCCCTGAAGAAAGGAGCCAACTTGCAGATGTCGGCCGAGGGGCCTAAACCCTAAGAAGAACAAGTAAGAGAAGAAGAAGTCTTACCAACTTATGGGGACCCCGTCTGATGGGGCTCCAAGTGACAAAGGATTAAAATAAAGCAGGATCCACACACACATTGAAAGTCGTGCGTAGCAGTTGATGATGTGGCAGCTGTACGGAAATTTCGGAAATTGCGCTGACATGATGATGTGGCAGGTTGTACGGATTTTCGTGTTTTGTGTTGACTGTTGTACGAAAATCCGTGATTTACATTGGCAGCTTTTTGGCATTGCTTTTGGACGAGAAGCTTGAGTTTGAAGGCTTTTCATGTAAACTACTTTTCATAGGCTAAGGGCCTTTAAATATGTGCTAAGGGCTCCTTCTCTGGCATGCTTCCTAGAGAAGGTGCAGAGCGTGGAGTTCCGGCTTGTACTGTGTTGATGCAATATAAAGAAATACCAAAAGGGGCGCCAAGGTTTGGGGCCAATACTCTCCGGGGTGGAATTCCGCCACTCCGTGTCGCGTGTCGTCTCTCTCTTTTAGTTCAGTTGTTATTGAAGTGCTAAAAGTTTGTTCAGTCTGTTCTTTTCCATTGGCACGTGGTGCCCCGTCTTGTGACAGCGTTAAACATTTCAACTTGTCGTTTCATTTAGGAGACATTAAAAAAAATCCTTTTAATTCTTTCAAGCCAGAGGAGCCAAAGACCCAATGACCTTAATGAAGGAGATGTTGGTGATCACTTTGTGGAAGTTGAAGAAGAGACCTCTTCATATATTCATGCCCTCTACGTTTAGCAACAAGTCATTGTTTATTGGTCTTATTTGACTCTTGAGTCCCATTTGCATGATGAAAATGAAGCCTTTGTCCCTTGATATTGAATCTTAATTCTTATACTCTATCAAAATTTGTGGTTTTTGGTATATCCGTGGTCATATTTGTATCTTATAAGATGGGTAATAGCACACCTTGGCTAACGTGGTGTTTCCCGTTTCAACCTTCTCAAACTTTGCTGTTCCATTTCCGTTTCTGTTTCGGTTTCCCGCAACTCTGGTGCTTGGACATGCATGTCTTGTCAAAGTCGACGATGCGGAAGTGTAGAGACCAAGCGGAGAAAGCGCGCGACAGAGAGAGAGAAGAAGAAGAAGAAGAAGAAGAAGAAGAAGAAGAGAATTTTGACGTTGTAGGAAGCTATCCACACACACACACACACACACACACACACACAGAGTCTCTTGAATCAATTAACCTTGGCAATGAATAATTGATACAATGTACAATGGGGGCAAGGGGACACATATATATATCCACCTTAGTAAATTGCCCTACTCAGACTTTGACAAATATAAGTAAAATAAACACCTAAAAGCACATCACCTCAAAATATTCCAAGATAATGAATTGTGGAACACATCCTTTCCATAATCCAACCAACAACGACGGATTGGTGGAGTCATCCATAGTGTTTTACATATGTCTGACTGGTCCCCTACCAGATGGATGTGCCTTGAACTCCGACCCACGGGGAACTCCAACACAAGGGTCCAAATTATTTATAAGGAGCACTTTTGCCCCTCTCTGCCACTCACAAGCCTCTCTGGCTGAAGCTAGTGGCGGGATTTGTCCTCTGACTAGAAATCTGGTGTCGTGGCCACTGTGGCCGCCACCACGTGTGCCATATTGATCTCCTTTGTCAAATCTTTATTACCGTAATCTTTGTCCAGTTTGCCTTTGTCTTTGTCTTCCTGTGCAGTGTGAGTTCCTGCTTTTGTCTTTGGCTTCATACTCCCGAGCCAAACAAAGCGTTGTCACATTTATAACAGCGGTTGTCGGACCTCGTGCGTACTGAGACAACTAACTGGGTACTGGAACTGTTGTCCTGGTCAAGCTTGCCTTTGCCTTTGTCCTCTAGCGAACTCGTACATTTGCTTTTGGCTTCACAATCTCGAGCCAAACAATATGCCGGTTTCCTTGAGAATTGTGGTTGAGCATAGGCCGATGGCTCCTAGCGTTTTAAAATGCAAAGCCACTCACAAAAACGGGGGGGGGGGGGGGGGGGTCGTCTTTGTTGTTGCCAAAAGAGGGGGGGAGTTGTCGCTGTCAAGGCCCGTTGGAGGCAGATGGCATGATCATCTGGCAGAGAAATGGCCAAGTGGACAAGAGAAACTGGATGGACTAACTTGAAGAACTTATGAAGCACCGGCTGTGGGGCCCGAAACCATAATAGACAGAAGCTTGAACCTTGAAAGGGATTTTCGTAAAATGTGCCGACATGTTGACGTGGCAAGGCCGTACGAAATTTCCGCAATTTCCGTTGCAGGTGCCACGTGGCAAGCTGTACGGATTTTTGCAAATTACGTTGGTTGTTTTTGGGAATCTCTAGCGCTAGCTTTTGGGGACCAGAGCTTTTGGGTGAAAGTGCTTTTGAACTGTTTGCTTTTGGGCATCCCATGTACTCTTTATAATAGCCCTTGGTGTCTCACTTTGCAGAGCATCTGAACGCAGAGTCTGCGAGCGGAGTTGTACTTTGTGAAAGCGCGAAGCAGAAGGTACCCGTAGGTGCGCGTCGGGATGTAGTGCAGGATTGGGGCAAGAAGCAGGAGGGGGAGTGCAACAGAGAGGAAGCGCTAGGGATCGAAGCAAGGAGAGAGAGAGAGCTCACGTTTTTGGGGAAAACTCAATAAGTGAGTTTTGGGTTTTCCCACTTTTATTATAAGTGACTTTAAAAAAATGTGTACAGGTTCATATTGAACGTGGACACGAACTTGGACAAAGTATAAAAATGTACAAAAAGGGGTTATTTAGGCCTTTAACCCAACAACCTCCCACTTAAAGGCATAAATGATGCCTTTTAAGTTAACCAACTCCCACCAGCTGTATGCAATGCTCATGTTGAGCCTTAGCAAGACTCTTGGTGAGAACATTTGCAGGGTTATCCTGTGTATGGATCTTAGTCAAGGTGACTAGACCATCCTCCAATTCCTGTCGTATGAAGTGGTACCGCACATCTATGTGTTTGGTACGCGCATGAAACATGGCATTTTTGGCTAAATAGACAGCACTCTGGCTATCACAACCCAACACGGGTGTATGAGCAGACAAGCCAAGTTCTTTTGCAAGTCTACCCAACCAAATGGCCTCTTTTGAAGCCTCTGTGGCTGAAATATATTCAGCCTCAGTAGTACTCAATGCCACAATTTTTTGTAACCTAGAACACCAAGAGACTGCATGACCAGCAATGGCAAATACATATCGACTGGTAGATTTCCTGGTATCCATGTCACCTGCCATGTCTGCATCACAATATCCCTGCAACTTTAAGTCACCTTTGCCATAACAGATACACTTTGATTGTGTACCTTTCAAATATCTCAGAATGCATTTGACAGCTTCCCAATGCGCTTTGCCATGATTCGACATGTATCGACTAACAACTTCCACTGCATAAGCAATGTCGGGACGATTGGCAACCATAGCATACGTAAGAGAACCACAAGCTGATGCATAAGGGATTCCCTTCATTGCTTTCAATGCCATCTCATCCTTTGGGCAATTTGCTTTGCTAAGCTTAGTGTATGGAGGTAAAGGTACCCCAAGAGACTTAGCATCAGCCATATTAAATCTGTCAAGTAATTTTGCAACGTACCTTCCTTGAGATAAAAACAACAATTTCAGCTTTCTATCTCTTTTAATACGCATGCCCAAAATATGCTCTGCATCACCCAAATCCTTCATAGCAAATGCTGAATTTAGCTTACGTTTCAGAGCATCAAGACTAGTCTTATGTTTCCCGACAAGCAGCATGTCATCAACATAGAGAACAATTATGATGGGACTACCATCTTCATCCCTTTTCGTATACAAACAATGATTTGCATGGCTGCGTTTAAAGCCTTGAGACAACATAAAAGTGTCAAACTTCTTATACCATTGTCGTGATGATTGTCTCAAACCATACAGAGCCCTTTCCAGTTTGCATACAAGTTCCTCGCGTGTAGGAACTACAAAACCTTCAAGCTGTTTCATGTATATGTCCTCTTCAATGTCACCATGCAAAAACGCTGTCTTTACATCCATTTGATTCAATTCCAAATCAAGCACCGCAATGAGAGCAAAAAGGACACAGTTGTAGGCTTTACAACGGGAGAAAAGATTTCTTGAAAATCATTTCCTTCTTTTTGTGCATATCCTTTTGCAACCAATCTTGCCTTGTACTTGGGTTTTTCATCCACAATGAGAGCAAAAAGGACACATAAAGTTGTAGGCTTTACAACAGGAGAAAAGATTTCTTGAAAATCAATTCCTTCTTTCTGTGCATATCCTTTTGCAACCAATCTTGCCTTGTACTTGGGTTTTTCATCCACTATCTTAATCTTGTATACCCATTTGTTAGGAAGAGCCTTTCTCCCTTTAGGCAATGGCACAAGATCTCAAGTATCATTTGCATACAAGGATTTCATTTCCTCTTGCATCGCAAGCTCCCACTTACTGCTTGACTCACATGATTTGGCCTCTTTATATGTAAGAGGTTCACCCTCATCTGTCAACATTACATGATCCAAACAGGGGTTAAATCTCTGCGATTGCCTTCTCAAACGAGTTGACCTACGCACCCAATGATCTACATTCTTAGGCAATGGTTCTACATCATAAGGCAACTCATTTTCAGCTCTATCATGCTGCTGAAAATCATTTTCAGCCAATTCAGGTGGCTGTCCATCCTCATTAGGAGCATCAAAATCATGTCCTACCTCTTATGGCTCAAGGTTAACCGGCTGATTATCAATTTCAGCTTGCGGTAATGCATCATGAGGCTCTTTTTCAACATCAATGGGTGGCACGAAAGGCTGAAATCTGGCTGTTTTCTTGTCAGCATCAGATTTTGTAGCATTCTTAAGCAATTTTGCCTCATTGAACACTACATCTCCGTTGCGTATTACCTTTCTAAACTGTGGTAACCACACTCTATAGCCCATTTCACCTTCTTCCCCATAACCTAGGAAGACTCCTTTAATGGACTTCATATCAAGCTTTGTTCTCAAGTCATTGCGTACATGAACAAAAGCTTCACAGCCAAATACTCTCAAATGATCATAAGAGGCAGGTTTGTCAGACCAAACCTCCTCTGGAATGTCATTTTTCAGCGTACTATTAGGAGAGCGATTGCAAATATGAACTACAGTTTTCAATGCCTCTCCCCAAAACTCTTTGGAAAGATTAGTGGTGGACAACATGCAACGCACTCTCTCGCATAAAGTATGATTATACCTCTCAGCCACACCATTAGAAGACGGATTATAAGGGGCTGTCAACTCCCTTTTAATCCCATTTTCATCACAAAAACGCTGAAATTCAGCAGATACATACTCTCCTCCATTATCAGATTTGAGACATTTAAGCTTAGTACTCTTTTGCGTAGTGACAAAAGCATGAAACTTCTTAAAAGCATTACAAGTCTCACTCTTACTTTTCAACAAATGCACCCATCCTTTCTTAGTACAGTCATCAATTAATGTAACAAAATACAATGCACCACCAAAAGATTTAATAGGCATAGTGCATACATCGGAGTGAATAAGATCAAGAGGATTAGCTTTGCGAGATCAACCCTCTTCAGAGAGGAAAGCACATCAATATCCTTTTGGCTCATATGGCCAAGTCTCTTATGCCACAATTCCGTGTGTGAAGCAACTTCAGCAACAACAAGAAACTTGCCAGGCAAAGCTTTGCATCGAAGATAGTACAAAGTACCTCTCTTAGACCCTTTTGCAACAAGCATAGAGCCCTTAAGCAACTTCCATGAACCCCCAGCAAAGATGGTAGTATAACCATGTGCATCTAGCTGGCCAACAAATAGCAAACTTTTCTTAATGCCTGGTACAAACGTGACATCATTCAACACAAGCTCTTGACCATTGATAAGAGCCAAACGCATAGTTGAACTTCGAATGTTTGAACTTTGCTCAAGATGAGTGCTCCGAATTGTGCTCAAGGTTCCTTTTGTCCTTATGGAAGGGAGAGCCTTCCGTTCTTAATGAGAGAGTGCAATGATCACTAACAAAGTGAATGGACACTGTGCGTGCAAGTGTATGAGACTGAGAGATAGAGAGAGAAGAGAATACGACACCAGAGATGTTGTAAAACCCTCCTCCGAAGGCCCCACTCTCTATGGCGAGAGCGGCCTACTTATGATTGCACAAATCTCTACAACGCTTGGACTTGCCGACGATGTCGACGACGAGACGGGCTGAAATCTGGAAATTCTAAGGGCTGAAATTTGCAAATCTTCTATCTGCTGAATTCTGACTTTATGTCGGTGACGATGTCGATGACGACGGTACGAAGACGACGTGTTGAAAACTCAGATGCTGAAATCTGCGTTTTTCGGGCTCAATCTGCAAACTTCGCGGGATGTGACCGTGCGGCGAGGATCTGCTGCGGGAAGGTGAGATCTGCGAGGTTTGGGGGTTCTATTGCGGAAATTGACTGCTGAAAACTGAAAACGCTGAGTCTAGGGTCCGTCGCGAAGATCTACAAAAACGTTGAGGGATCAAGCTGATGCAAAAACTCTAGGGTTGATTTGTCTTGATCTGCAAAAACGCTGCCGATCTGCTGGTGCAAATTACTAACGCTAGGGCTGATCTGTCTTCTGCTGTCGCCAGGCTGCTGCAAATACAAAAACGCTGGCTGATCTGGGTGCAAAACGCTAGACCTTCTTGCAGATGCAAAAACACTAGGCTTGCTGGGGTCCTGCTAAGAAGGTGCCTGTTGAACTGAGTTCCTGCTGCCTCTTCTGCCAGAAAGTGCTAGCGCTAGGTTTCCATTTATACAAACTTAGCAAGTTTGCCCTACCTACTTTCCAACAAAAGTTACTTTAAAATAATAAGTGAAAATTGTCAAAAATAGGAAAAATAGGTCTAATGCATTGGAAAATTCCCATGATGGATTTTGATGAATTATGATGGAAATGCTTATGATCATGCTGTGTGCAACCGGAGGATATGCATCTAATCTAAGTGTCTGGACATGCACGGTCTGCGAACAGCAGACTCACAAAAGTGCCAGTTCACTTCCTATTCTAGACTGACTTTGACTGAACTGAACCCTGATCATGATCTAGCTTGTCCACGGACACATAGGGTTGGATGTGTCACGTGACATCCCCTCCTTTTCAAAGTGAGGAACTGGTACCGAATTGTATGGCGTCGAGGGAGATCGCCAATAGCTTCCGGAATCTTGGAAGGGACTCTTCGCCAGCCCACTCTGATGTATGGGTCGTGCGGTACTTGAACTTCATAAAGGTCTGCAATGCTTGCTTCTTTGGGCCGCGCCGAAAGCGACACAAAGTCTTCCGAGTCTCCTTCAATGCTTCCACTTCTTCTATGGATGTAGGTCCACCTTCTTCAAGAATCTCTGAGGGTAAAAATATCATGAAACCACTTCCAACACAAAAACATGAACATACCTATTCCATGTAAGGTGATTGGAAAAAATCTCGTCTTCCTAAAAGACTGTGCATGCAATGTAGATGAATAAATAGATGGAGTGCCAAACCGTTCACCACACACACGCCAACAATGAGAGCGAATCTTTCTCTTTTGATCTAAATCAATCAACTGTGGCAATTCACAACGGAAATGCCCATGCTTTCTTGTGCTCTTTCTACAACTGTGTCATGCCAAGGAAGAGACATGGAATGTGACTTCCTTGAATGCATACTTTTCAGCTTTTCATGAGAAATCCGCATACATCCGTGCTGATTCATGAGTGAAACGTGCTCAACGTACAATATGTCATGCCTAGGAAAAGCGATCACATAAAGACGTTGACTAAAATACAGGAAACGATCACGAATGAAACACTCGTACAAGGCGTGCTAATTAATCATTCAAACACACAATACTTCTTGAAAGTGTTCTCTGGACCTAGGCGCGAGAGCCAAGATCGGTTCTTCCTGTTTGATCGAATGTTCCTGTGGGGGTTCTGTGGACCTCGACTCGAGAGCCAAGATCGGTTTTTCGTGATTGATCGAATCTGCAATGAGGTTAGCTTCACTAGAGAAAGTATCAACTAAACCATCATCCTGGTGAACAATCACATCATCATCATGTAAATCATCATGCTTGTGAGAAATCACATCTTGATCATCATGCAAATCAACATGCTTGTCTTTGTCATCCAAATCATCATGCTTGTCATTGTCATGCAATTCTTCATGCTTGTCATTATCATTCAAACCATCATGCTTATCATCATGCAAATCTTGTGTGTCATGCTTTGGAGAAGAAGAGACTGAGAGTCTCCTTTTCTCGAATCTCTTGCATTTGTGCCTGCAGTTGAGAAAAGAGTTGCAACAACTCTTGCATGTGTCGCGCTTGCTCATGCTCACGCTCTGTGGCTACCTTTCTTTTTGCTTCTCTTTCTGCTTTTCTTTCTGCGTGTCTGCGAGCAAATTCTGCCATTCTTTCTACTGTTCTTGCTTCGCGTTCTAACTTTCTGTCCATAAACATCTGCTCCAACTCCTCCATAGGAGTTAATGCAATCCTTGACGTAGATGGGGAAGGGTTGGAAAAACGTCTTGGTGGGGAAAATTCTTCTTTGCCTCTCTCATGCTCATCACTTCCATGCGAAGTATCCATTCCGCTTTGGGTGATAACCATGCACTATGATCTTTGGTTCTTAAGTTCATGAGGAAGTTGGATTCTTGTGGGTCTTGGGTTCTTGAGTTCTTGAGGTTCTTCTTTCGCTTGCAATCTGTGTTCGAGAAGGATCTTCTCTTCACCCGAGTTCTGCTCTTTTCCACGGACGCACCCCTTGGCGGCCTTGCGCTCACACCAAGGTTGCTTTTTCCCACCTCACGTCTATTGGCCGGCCGCTAAGTGCATGGTCCGCTCTCAATGAGTGAAAAGAGGCACAAGGGGAGGCTGGACAAGGCCTTCTTTCTTGGGTTACCTGTCACTCTTCAAAAACACGATTAGGAATCGACACGCCCAAGAGAACTTGGGTTACGTGCGACCGCAACAAGCAAAAAAATTTCTGTGGTTCTTTCCTTGAGTGATACAGAACACTGCCAAAGCTCTGATACCAATGTAAGGCTCGACGGAATGAATGTTTGAACTTTGCTCAAGATGAGTGCTCCGAACTGTGCTCAAGGTTCCTTTTGTTCTTATGGAAGCGAGAGCCTTCTGTTCTTAATGAGAGAGTGCAATGATCACTAACAAAGTGAATGGACATTGTGCGTGCAAATGTATGAGACTGAGAGATAGAGAGAGAAGAGAATATGACACCAGAGACGTTGTAAAACCCTCCTCCGAAGGCCCCACTCTCTATGGCGAGAGCGGTCTACTTATGATTGCACAAATCTCTACAATGCTTGGACTTGCCGACGATGTCGACGACGATGAAGACGACGACGAGACGTGCTGAAATTTGGAAACTCTAAGGGCGGAAATCTGCAAATCTTCTATCTGCTGAATTCTGACTCTATGTCGGTGATGATGTCGATGACGACGGTACGACGACGACGCTCTGAAAACTCAGATGCTGAAATCTGCGTTTTCCGGGCTGAATCTGCAAACTTCGCAGGATCTGCCCATGGGAAGGTGAGATCTACGAGGTTTGGGGGTTCTACTGCGGAAACTGACTGCTGAAAACTGAAAACGCTGAGTCTAGGGCTGATTCCGTCACGAAGATCTGCAAAAACATTGAGGGATCAGGCTGATGCAAAAACGCTAGGGCTGGGCTGATTTGTCTTGATCTGCAAAAACGCTGCCGCTGCTGGTGCAAATTGCTAACACTAGGGCTGATCTGTCTTCTGCTGTTGCCAGGCTGCTGCAAATGCAAAAACGTTGGCTGATCTGGGCGCAAAACGCTAGACCTTCTTGCAGATGCAAAAACGCTAGGCTTGCTGGGGTCCTGCTAAGAAGGTGCCTGTTGAACTGAGTTCCTGCTGCCTCTTCTACCAGAAAGTGCTAGCGCTAGGTTTCTATTCATACAAACTTAGCAAAATTTGCCCTACCTACTTTCCAACAAAAGTCACTAAAAAATAATAAGTGAAAATTGTCAAAAATAGCAAACATAGGTCTAATGCACTGGAAAATTCCCTTGATGGATTTTGATGAATTCTGATGGAAATGCTTATGATCATGCTGTGTGCAACCGGAGGATATGCATCTAATCTAAGTGTCTGGACATGCACGGTCTGCGAACAGACTCACAAAAGTGCCAGTTCACTTCCTATTCTAGACTGACTCTGACTGAACTGAACCCTGATCATTCTGTAGCTTGTCCACGGACACATAGGGTTGGATGTGTCACGTGACACAATCGTTACAAAAATCCAAGTTTTTGCCTTTTACATCAACTCTCTTCAGAGAGGAAAGCACATCAATACCCTTTTGGCTCATACGGCGAAGTCTCTTATGCCACAATTCCGTGTGTGAAGCAACTTCAGCAACAACAAGAAACTTGCCAAGCAAAGCTTTGCATCGAAGATAGTACAAAGTACCTCTCTTAGACCCTTTTGCAACAAGCATAGAGCCCTTAAGCAACTTTCATGAATCCCCTGCAAAGATGGTAGTATAACCATGTGCATCTAACTGGCCAACAAATAGCAAACTTTTCTTAATGCCTGGTACCAACCTGACATCATTCAACACAAGCTCTTGACCGTTGTTAAGAGCCAAACGCATAGTACCCATTTCCTCAATATTGCAAGCAAAATTATCACCAAGGTACACCTTGCCATAATTACGTGCAGCATATGTAGCAAAACACTCCAAAGATGGAGTCACATGGAATGAAGCACCAAAATCCACTATCCATGACTGGGATAGGCCATCATTAGCACTGAGCAATGTATCAATGACATCTTTCTTTGAGATAAGCATGTTTTCTGCATTAGCTATCACCAAATCTGAGGGGCATGAAGCTGCAACCAAGATTTCCTCAACGTCTGACAACTCCTGAATGACCACACTAGAGGATACATTTGCAATTTCAGCATCCCTGGAGGAATCACCTGCTGATTTTTCCCATTTCTTCTCATTTTTCTTCTTCTTATCTTGCGTTTCCTTCTTTCTTTCCTTCTCTTTCTTGAAATACCTGCAATCGGGTTTCTTGTGACCCTTTCTGCCCAATTGATAACAAGTGACATCCTTATCCTTTGTCTTGCTCTTACTTCTATTTTGAGTCCTGTTGCCCGCATCACGCTTTTGATTTCTACCTCTTGCATTGTAGGCAGAACTGCCACCTTCCCCACTAGACTTGCGTCTAATCTCTTCATTGAGAATAGACCCTCTCACACCGTCATACGTGAGGGTGGGACTGTTGCTCAAAGAGACAACCAAGGTTTCCCAAGTATCTGGCAATGTCATAAGCAAGAAAATAGCTTTTAGCTTATCATCGAATTGTTGAAGCCCAGTGTCCTGCAATTGACTCAATGTTGCTAATTGGACTATTTCCTTATTTTTAATGATTAATCTCTTTTTTAGGATATTTTATTATGTGCACTAAGTACTGTTAAAAGATTGTAGCTACAGGAACTGCCGTCAGGAACGGACAACTCTGATGTGTCATTTGATGGGTGACGATAAACATCGCGAAGGAGTTTCCATAAGTTCGGTGGAAAGGGCCGGGTTACGAGTGCCTCTGATGCGTCACATGATGGGTGACGAGTGCATGCATCCCGTAGGCTAAGGAGGAAATCCGAACTGAGTAAGAAAATACGCGTAAGAACGCAAGCACAAGAATAAAGATGGGTTCAATGCGCTTTTTACGAAAAGCAGTAACGGTCGCGGGAGGACAGATGTTTTCCCGCGAGGAGTCTGTGTCTGCATTGCATCTGTGTCGTGTCCTGCACCCGGGGACGCCTGGAATGTGTCCGTGTAGCATTGTTTTCACTAACTGAGTGAGTTTTTAAAGTGGTGAACAAGTTCACACTTTATTTTATTAAAGTGGCCGGTCACTTTTAAGTGACCAGGCTTTTATTAATAAAATAAAGCAAGCAAGGCCCTTAAAAAAAAAGCCAGCGCTAAAACCTACGCAGGGGGGCTGAATTGTGATCTCTCTCTTTCTCTCCTCTCTCTAGAAAATGCAATTTTCTCTCTCCTCTCTCTAGGAGCGCCAAGCTCTGCTTTTGGACCCATATTCCTGCCGGGTGTCAGACCCTATAAAAGGGTAGCCAGCGTTTCAGTTTGGAGGAGCCGGGAGCAGCAGGAAGTACTAGCGTTGGGATTCTGGAGTAAAGCATGGCGACAGAATTTGCAAGTGTTCGCGTGACGACTGAGTACGGAGGTCGATTCTCCGAGCAAGGAGCGATAGGTATAAGGTGTTGATACGCATTGAAAATTGCTGCTCTGTGTGGTTTGTTTTGTAGGAATCTCCCGTCTTACGGGAAGGCCCTTCACGGGAAGGTACGGCTTCACGCCTAAGTCCCTTACGGGAAAGTACGGCTTCGCGCCTAAGTCCCTTACGGGAAAGTACGGCTTCACGCTTAAGTCCCTTACGGGAAGGAACGGCCTTGTGCCCAAGCCCTTTACGGGAAAGCACGACCTACGGGTCTAAGATTACAGAACGGAGGGGTTTCCTCGGGTTCTCGTGCTTGTATAAGAATTCTCCCTGAATAAAAGAATACTCTTAACGGGGGGGGGGACCAACCCATCTTCTGGTCCCCAATACTGTGTCGATCTTCTCCCTTCTCTCATGTTTTCAAAGAATTATAATTTTCAGATTTTCTAAGTGCTCGTGTACGCTCCCGACTTGTGACAGTCAACACACCTGTAAAAGCACTCAAATGCTCAGAAGTTGACTTCGAGTCATCAAGTTGCATATTCACAAACTTTCGCATCAAATACACCTGGTTCACAGGCGTGGTGTTTTCATAATTGGACTTTAGCTTTTGTCATATTGCATAAGCAGAGTCCAAACGTTTGATGTCCGTCAAAATGTCATCATTGATAGCCATTTTGATGTAGGCCATAGCCTTCTTATTCAACTTGGCCCACTCTTCGTCAAACAAACCAGGCGGCTTATTCTCTTCCAATGCATCTTCAATCCTTTAAGAAAAGGATACCTTGCATGCGTTCTTGTCATAGGTCGAAGCCTTGACCATCGAACCGTTTGATTTCCATCAAACTTCTAGTGTCAGATGGGAAAGAGGAAGAAGCCATTTTAATACAACCACAAGTATGTATACAAGAGAGATGCAAAAGGCTGAAAATTTCAGCAAATAGGAGCAACCACAAGACTTTGCATACAATAGACCACAATTTCTTTACATGAAACTCTCCAAATCTGAAATTTCAGCGGAAAAGTGCAATTTCAAGCACCTGTACTCAGATTTTCACTCAATTTGTTGCGACAAATATCAATACATGTGATCCCACAACTTTGGTAAACCTGCGTATTGCTGTTTTGACCTGTTATAACCTATAAATCAGTTGTTTTGACCTGAAAACAGCCTATTTTGGGCTGTTTTGGCAGTTTTGGTGACCTTTTCGACTCCGGGAGCAAGGGGCTTCGCGGGGCTTTGCGATGGAAGCGAAATTGATTGCGGGAGAGCAATTTTAACTCGTTGTCCAGGAGACTGCGCAGAGCTGTTTTGAAACCCTAGGGCTCTGATACCAGTTGAAAGCGCGAAGCAGAAGGTACCGGTAGGTGCGCGTCGCGATGTAGTGCAGGATTGGGGTAAGAAGCAGGAGGCGGAGTGCAGCAGAGAGGAAGCGCTAGGGATCGAAGTAGGGAGAGAGAGAGAGCGCACGTTTTTGGGGAAAACTCAATAAGTGAGTTTCAGGTTTTCCAACTTTTATTATAAGTGACTTTAAAAAAATGTGTCCAGGTTCCAAGTTCAATATGAACCTAGACAAAGTATAAAAAGAGGTTATTTAGGCCTTTAACCCAACACTTTGCAATGGTTAAGATAAATAATTACCGAAAGGGGCGCCAGACTTTGGGGCGAATACCTTTGGGCATGGAATTATGCCGGGCCGTGTCGACTCTCTCTCTCTCTCTCTCCACTTTTAAAGTTCGATGATTTTGAAGTTTCTGTTCGTGTGTTGCTATTCATTTCTCGCTCGGAGTGTCCAAGCCTGTGACAGTGGTATTAGAGCTCAGAAAGATTCTTCTTTTATGGAGGATCCGATCCTTTTTGTAGCATACATAGGTTTTTGTGAGAGAATCTTCGTGTCTCGACCCCGGAGTTATTAGCCACTCCATCCCATCTTCATCGCGCATCGGACGCACTCCCGTCTTCAACCCAAGTTACACATGGGTTTTCGCAGAGAATCTGACAGAGATAACACCTCTCGGTGGACATGCAAAGAAAAGTTGGAATTCGGCACGGAAATTGAAGAAAAGAATGAAGATATGGACAAATTTCTTGGCGGAAAAGTTTGTCAGAGTGGAGTATAAACGTCAAGTGCAGGTTGATACATGTGTGAAAAGATTGATCCAGAGACCAGAGATTTGCGAAATACCTGAAGAATTACCCGATTGATGAGATTTACTCGAGATGGCCAGCTGAAAGGACAAATTAGCGCAAAAAAGAAAAAAAAAGCGGAACTTGTACTCGTAGAAAGAGCTGGACAGAACTCTTGAAGAGGACAACCAAAGCACCACTAGAAGATAAGCTAGAGATTTACAAAGCAGAAGCCGAGCGCGAAAGAAAAGGAAAGACAAAAGCAGGACTGGTACTGTAAGGTGCAACGGAAGTGAATGTTGAACTTTGCTCAAGATGAGTGCTTCAAACTGTGCTCAAGGTTCCTTTTACGTAGGGAAGGGAGAGCCTTCCGTTCCTTTAATGAGAGAGTGCAATGGACACAAACAAAGTGATGAATACTGTGAATGAAGGTGCTGAGACTGAGAGATAGAGAAAAGAGAATACGACACCAGAATGTTGTCAAACCCTCCTCCGAAGGCCCCACTCTCTATGGCGAGAGTGGTCCACTTATGATTGCACAAATCGCTACAATGCTTTGGACTTGCCGACGATGGCGACGACGACGACGAGACGGGCTGAAATCTGCAAATCTTTATCTGTTGAATTCTGACTCTATGTCGGTGGTGACGACGCGACGAAAACGCAGATGTTGAAATCTGCTCAGCATCTGCGTATTCCGGGCTGAAAATGCAAACGCTCGTTGATCTGACCGTGTGGCGAGGATCTACTGCAGGAAGGTGAGGTCTGCGAGGTTCGGGACTTGTTTTGCGGGGTGTCTTTGTTGAAAACATAAAACACTGGTCTACTGGTTGGTCTTGTCGCGAAAATCTGCAAAAACGCTAGGGCTGAAAATGGTTCTTGTTGAGGAAAACTGCTAACGCTAGGGTTGATCTGTTGTCACTGTGGAATCTGCTAACGTTGGGACTGATCTGCTGTGTCTTGTGCTCGCCGAGGCTGATCTACCATGCAAAAACGCCAAGGCTGTCTTGTGGATGCAAAACGCTAGCCTTGTTGCTGTGTTGCAAAAATGCTAGGCCTTGCTGGGGGGGGGGTTCCTACTGAGAAAGTGCTTGTTGAACTGAAGCTCTTGCTGCCTCTTCTGCCAGAAAGTGCTAGCGCTAGGTCTAGGTTTTCTTATATACTTGCTCTGCTAATTTTTCCTACCCAGTTTCCAACAAAAATCACTTAAAAATAATAAGTGAAAATGTCAAAAATAGGAAAAATAGGTCTATACATTGTAAAAATGCTCCTGTTGGGTTTTGATGGAAATCTGATGATCATGGTGTGTGCAACCAGAGGATATACATCTACTCTAAGTGTCTGGATATGCACGGTCTGTGAACAGACTCACAAAAGTTCCAGATTACTTCCTAATCTAGGCTGACTTGACTGAACTGAACCTTGGTCATGATGTAGCTTGTCCACGTGCACATAGGGTCATGATGTAGCTTGTCTATGTGCACATAGGGTTAGATGTGTCACGTGACATCCCCTCCTTTTCAAAGTGAGGTACTGGTACGGAACTGTACGGCATCGAGGGAGATCGCCAACATCGTTTGGAATCGTGGAAAGGACTCTTCGTCGGCCCACTCTGATGCGTGGGTCATGCGATACTTGAACTTCATAAAGGTCTGCAACACTCGCTTGTCTGGGCCGCGCCGAAAGCGATAGCCATTTGTAGTTCCTTCAATGCTTCAACTTCGTCTATAGTCATGCGTCTACCTTCTTCAAGAATCTCCGAGGGTGAAAATTCTTGAAACCACTTCCAACACAAAAACATAAAACATACTCATTCCATGTAAAGTGACTGTAAAAGCTCTTGTCTTCTCTAAAGACTGTGCCTGCAATGTAGATGAACATAGAGACGGAGTGCCAAACCGTTCATCAAACACATGCAAACAATGAGATCGAATCTTGTCTTTCTGATCTAAATCAATCAACTGTGGCAAATCATAATGGAAATGCCGATGCTTGATGCTCAATCCTTCTTGTGCTCTTTCTGATACTGTGTCATGCCAAGTAAGAGACATGGAATGTGAATTCCTTGGGTGCAAACATTTCATCTTTTCATGAGTTATCAGCATACATCCATGCTCATTCATGAGTAAAGCGTGTTCATCGTACAATATGTCATGCCGATGAAAAGGGATCACATAAGGACGGTGACTAAAATACAGGAAAGCATCATGAATGAAACACTCAAACAATGCGTGGTGACTAATCATTCGAACATATAATACTTCCTGTGAGGGTTCTTGGGACCTTGGTTCGAGAGCCAAGATTGGTTCTTCCTGAGGGGTTCCTTGGACCTGCTCGAGAGCCAAGATCGGTTCTTCTTGAGGGGTTTCTTGGACCTAGGCTCGAGAGCCAAGATCGGTTCTTCGTGATTGATCGGATCTGCAATGAGGTTAGCTTCACTAGACAAAGTATCAACTAAACCATCATCCTTGTGAACAATCACATCATCTTCCTGCAAATCATTATGCTTATCATTATCATTCAATTCATCATGCTTATCCTGTTCATGCTTTGGAAAAGAAGAGACTGAAAGAGTCTCCTTCTTCTCTTGTTCCTTTTCAAACTGCGCTCGCACATTAGAAAAAAGTTGCAACAACTCTTTCATGTGTTGGGCGCTCTGTGCTTCATACGCTAATCGTCTTTCTTCGCACTTGCGATCCAATTCGGCTAGGCTTTCTTTGTACTTTCTCTCGTTCTTCATATTTACGCTCTATGGCTGCCATACTGTCGTCGCTTTCTAGCTCCCTCTCCATCATCATCTTGTCGAAAGCCTCCATAGGAGTTAGTGCAATCCTTGGCGTAGATGGGGAAGGGTCAGAAAAACCTCCTGGTGAGGAAAACTCTTCTTCGCCATTCCCATGCTCACCAACTCCAAGCGAAGTATCCATTCCGCTTTGAGTGATCAACACCCACTGAAGTCTTGGGTTCTTAAGTTCACGAGGAACTTGGGTTCTTGTGGGTCTTGGGTCTTTGGGTTCTTGAGTTCTTGAGGTTCTTGCGGTTCTTCTTTAGCTTGCAATCTATGCTAGAGAAAGATCTTCTCTTCACTTGAGTTCTGCTCTTTTCCGCGGACGCACCCCTTGGCGGCCTTGCACTCACACCAAGGTTGCTTTTTCCTACCTCACGTCAATTGGCCGGCCGCCAAGCGCACGGTTTGCTCTCAATGAGTGAAAAGAGGCCCAAGGGGAGGTTGGACAAGCCCTTCTTTCTTGGGTTTCCTGTCACTCTTCAAAACACGATTAGGGATCGACACGCCCAAGAGGACTTGGGTTACGTGCGACCGCAACAAGCAAAAATAATTGTGTGGTTCTTTCCTTGAGTGATATAGAACACTGTCAAAGCTCTGATACCAATGTAAGGCGCAGCGGAAGTGAATGTTGAACTTTGTTCCAGATGAGTGCTCCGAACTGTGCTCAAGGTTCCTTTTACTTATGGAAGGGAGAGCCTTCCGTTCCTTTAATGAGAGAGTGCAATGGACACAAACAAAGTGATGAACACTGTGAATGAAGGTGCTGAGACTGAGAGATAGAGAGAAGAGAATACGACACCAGAATGTTGTCAAACCCTCCTCCGAAGGCCCCACTCTCTATGGCGAGAGCAGTCTACTTATGATTGCACAAATCTCTACAATGCTTTGGACTTGCCAACGATGTCGACGACGACAAGAGGGGCTGAAATCTGAAAATGCTAAGGCTGAAATTTGCAAATCTTTATCTGCTGATTTCCAACTCTATGTCGGTGACGATGTCGATGGTGACGATGCGACGACGACGCGCTGAAAATGCAGATGCTGAAATCTGCGCTTTCCGGGCTGAAACTGCAAACACTCGTTGATCTGACAGTGTGGTGAGGATCTACTGCGGGAAGGTGAGATCTGCGAGGTTCGGGACTTGTTCTGCGGAGTGTCTTTGCTGAAAACTGAAAACGTTGGTCTTCTGGTTGTGAAGATCTGCAAAAACGTTGATGGTGTAAGGCTGATGCAAAAACGCTAGGGCTGAAAATGGTTCTTGCTGAGGAAAACTGCTAACGCTAGGGCTGCTCTGCTGTCGCTGTGGAACCTGCTAATGCTGGGACTGATCTACTGTGTCTTGTGCTCGCCGAGGCTGATCTGCCACGAAAAACGCCAAGGCTGTCATGTGGATGTAAAACGCTAGCCTTGCTGCTGTGTTGCAAAAACGCTAGGCCTTGCTGGGGGGGGGGGGGGGGGGGGGGGGGGGGGGGGGGGGGGGGGGGGGTGCCCTGTTGAGAAGGTGCCTGTTGAACCGAAGCTCCTGCTGTCTCTTCTGCCAGAAAGTGCTAGCGCTAGGTTTTCTTATTTACTTGCTTTGGTAATTTTCCCTACCCAGTTCTCAACAAAAGTCACTTAAAAATAACAAGTGAAAAATGTCAAAAATAGAGAAAATGGGTCTATGCACTGTAAAAATGCTCCTGATGGGTTTTGATGGAAATCTGATGATCATGTTGTGTGCAACCAGAGGATATGCGTCTACTCTAAGCGTCTGGACATGCACGGTTTGCGAACAGACTCACAAAAGTGCCAGATCACTTCCTATTCTAGACTGACTCAACTGAACTGAACCCTTATCATGAAGTAGCTTGTCCATGTACACATAGGGTTAGATGTGTCACGTGATAGGTACCAGATTTTGTGGAGACCGCCAACCCTAACCAGCTGAACGAAAGTATTGAACTTTGCAAAGCATGGGGCAAAGTGCCAGGCTAGGAAGCCCTTATCTTCTTTGATGGAGAAGCCAAGGCAAACTTTATTTGAATTGAATTGGCGGCTTGACTTGGAATTACGCCGAAGGAAATGGGGCCACCTTGCATTATCAGGGGTATTTAGGGCACGAGGACTTTTATATCATGCCTTTGGAAGGGTATGACGTCCTTCGAGGAATCCCTTGGTTCCCCAAGAACAGTGCCGTGGCCGATTATAGGGCAAGGAAGGACATCTTGAAGAATGAGGAGGGCAAAGAGATTGTTCTTGATGTAAAAATGAAAGGTGAGTCCGTCCCACTTGATGAAATCCAGTCTTTTTGTTTATTCGATTTTTTTGAAAGAAGTGAATGATGTTCCTCGAAAAAAAGAATAACAAGATCTTTTGCAAGCTCAGGCTGACTGTTTCTCTGAGGTCCTACCAGGCGAGTTGTCTCCTTCACGTCCTTAAGATCACAGATTTGGTTTAATTCTCGGTAGTACATCATTGAACCGGCCACCTTACATAGTTAGCCGAGCCCAAAATGAAGAAATAATGAACCAAAATAGATTCCCCATTCGAGGATTGATGATAATCTTGACAGACTTGAGGGTTCTATGTAACGGACTTGAACACTCCAAGTCAAGAATCAATCACGATAGCACCAAATAACCACTTCAAAACAATTCACAGATCACAATAGATTTGCACTGGCCCGACGGAGTTCCGTGCCTAGAGATATTGGTCCCAAAGATTGGCGCCCCTTTCGGTATTTCTTTATGTATTAATCAATGTCAAAGTACAAGAGAGTGGTTAGGGTTTCACTCTCAGACTCTTTGTCCAGATGCTCTGCAGAGTGAGCCCTTACCACTTATTTAAAGTTTACAAGGGATGCCCAAAAGCATAGCCCCAAAAGCTTCCAGTTTAAAGCAAAAGGGTTACTCTCACAAGCCCTCTTGGGGCTTTCCATTAAAATAAAGCAAAATTCTTTCTCTCTTGCTCCCTCTCACACAATTTGCGTGGAAGAAAAAGCAGCAAATTGTGTTGCTTGGAAGGCTAAAAATCAGCGCAATATCCGCCGTAAAATCTGGAATTTCCGTACTGCTGCCACGTGGCATTTTTGCCACCAAATTTAGGTTTTCAGCCACATTTAGGGTTTCAGCCAGCAGTTAGGGTTAGGGTTTCCAGAAATTAGGATTTCTGCAGATTAGCGGTTTTGGCATAAATTAGGGTTTGTAGGTTTTAGGGTTTTTGGCAAAAATTAGGGTTTCTGCTCTTGGTAGCCACGTCATCACTTTGTGACATACCCCTCTCTTGAAAGCATTGTAATCGCCCTTGATTACGCCTACAAAACAAACAGAGGCCATAAACCGTCTTAGCAGACACTGACTTTTAGTGCCTACGTACTAGGAACACACATATAGGGCATGTACCAATTGACAGGACATCACAGGACATCACATGACATTCAACATTTATTCGGATCTTAGACCATGATTTATCCGCAATGTAGCTAGCAATCGCATCTAGATCCAATCGGGACCTCATTGATGTCCGATTGACTAACCTCTATTGCAAGTTGCAACCATGTCTATTTGAGATCAATCAGACCAAAATGCTGTAGTCATTTCGTCTATCAGTTCCTGCACTTAAAAGAAGTCAAGAACAAATCAGTATCATAATCAGGAATTCCATTTCATAAAATTATACAACAAATACTGTCAGCTTTCAGTATCTCTGAAGCTCAAAGAGACAACAGTGACTCTAGTATCTAAATCAAGGCATCTGTTGACAAAGGAGCGGAGTACTCCCCTCTTGTGCATCCCACTGCACCAGATCTCCGGCCAAGCTAAATTCTGGGTTCCATTTGGAGTAGACTATGCTAAATCAAAAGCATCGAGGTAAAGTTTCACAATCTGAGGAGTATCTGCTAGGTCCTCCTCCTCCATCCACTTCGCATCCAATGCAGGATAGGGCTTGAACTTAACCAAGAACCGCCTTCAGACTTTACCTTTATTCTTTGTATCCTTATGTGCAAACTATTTAGGAACAAGGATCTCCTCGTTTTCTTCCACTTCGGGTTGCTCATTAGGCTCCCCATCTTCAGGCACATCACCTTTAAAAGGTTTCAAGAGACTTACATGAAATGCAGTGTGAATCCTCCAAGTATCTGGCAATTTCAATCGGAAGGAGACATCATTTATCTTTTCAGTGATCTGGAAAGGGTCCGTAGTATCGCATACTAAGCTTTCAGAAAAACCTCTCCTTTCCCTTTTTCTTTCTCAGGCGTGCCTTCTCAAAACGTAAGAGCTCCCAATCATCCTCCTTCAATTTCAAGTCGCGACGATGGCGATCCGTTGCCTTTTTCTGTCGTTCTTGAGACTTCTGCAAAGTCTCACGAACCTTGGCAAAAGCTGTATCTAAGTCTCGCGTATATTTATCCACTTCAAAAATCTTATCTTTCGTGCTTAGGAAGGGTGGAACCTTCGCAGCACCTTCAACAATCTCAAATGGTGCCTTCCCCGTCGAAGTGTGTATTGTGTTATTGTAGGCAAATTCCACCAAAGGTAGGTACTTTTCCCATTGAGTCTTCTGATCTGAGATATAAGCCTTCAATAAATCGAGAACCACTGAATTTGCAATCTCAGATTGCCCATTAGTCTGCGGGTGGTACGATGACCAGAACTATAACCGCGTGCCAATGTTCTCCCAAATTGCCTTCCAAAACAAACTCGTAAATCTGGGGTCTCTGTCGGAGACAATCGTCTCAGGCATGCCATGTAATCTAAAGATCTGGGCCATAAATAGTCTCGCTAAGTGATCCGGCTTGATTGTCTTCTTTACTGGAATGAAATGAGCCTGCTTGCTAAATCTGTCAATAACAGTCTAGATACCATCGTGACCACTTTGTGTTCTCGGGAGATCAAAAATGAAATCCATTGCAATACTTTCCCAAGGGCGGGTGGGTATGGGTAAAGGCTGTAACAATCCTTGTGCCTTATGCCTGTCAAACTTGACCTTCAGGCATACTAAGCAATTGCGCACAAACTCTTCCACATCCTTTTTGAGTCTCGGCAAAAAGAAGTATCTCTCTACCCCTTTCATGGTGGTAGCAATGCCGCGGTGACCCGTAAAAGGTGGACAGTGGCATTCAGTCATAACCTTTTCCCTCAACAGCTGTGTAACGCACAACATGGTTTTTCTCATCAAGTAGCCTTCCCGAATGGAGTATCCTGCTACTGTCTCCCCATCTCGTATCCGTGTGAAAACATCTGCAAAATCTGTATCTGTGGCATACTGGTCGACCATATCCTCGAAGCTCCTATGATGTATCGCGGAAACAGCCATAACAAACAGTTTCCCAGACAAAGCATCTATCACCACATTCTTGTCTCCCTGCACATGGATAATCTGGAAGTGAAACTGTGACAAGATGTTCGCCCACCGCGTGTGCTTTTTCAAAAGCTGCTTTTGTGACAAGAAGTAGCGCAAACTTTGATGCTCGGTAAAGACAGTAAAATACGCTCCGAGTAGGTAATGCCGCCATTGAGTAAGAGCATGGATCACCGCCAAAATCTCTTTCTCATAAATCTGTGCTCTCATCTCCGGCCTTGAGAACAATCGGCTCTCGTAAGCAATGACATGGCCTTCTTGCATTAAGACCGCACCCAGACTATAACCACAAGCATCACAATATATTTCAAATGACTTCTGCAAGTCCAGCAAAGTCAAAACTGGTCGTGTAGTCAATTTCTCTTTCAATGTCTGAAAGGCAGTTACCTTTGTGGATCCCCACAAGAAAGGGACTCCTTTTTGTGTCAAGATATGCAAAGGGGAAGCAACCTCTGCGAATTTTCTAATAAACCGCCTGTAGTACGAACACAGTCTCAAGAAGCTTCTAACTTCATGGACATTCTTCAAATCGGGCCAATCACGTATAGTCTATATATTGGCCGGATCCATTTGCACTCCTGCTGCTGAGACAATGTGTCCCAAAAAGTGTATCTCTGGTAGGAAAAATTCACTTTTCTTTGCATTAATCACTAACTTGTGATCTCGTAATGCGTGAAAGACTTGAAGCAGATGATCTCTGTGTTCTGCCTCATTCTTGGAGAAAACAATGATGTCGTCAAAGAAAGTGCCAACAAATAGCCTGTACTCTCGAAAAATCTTGTCCATCATCCGATTAAATGTCGCAGGAGCATTGGTTAAGCCAAAAGGCATCATCAAAAACTCAAATAACCCAAAAGTCATCCGAAAAGCTGTCTTGTAGACGTCTCCCGGCCCGATCTTGATCTGATGATATCCACTCTTCAAATTAATCCTGCTGAAGCACGAGGATCCCTGTAATCTGTTGAGTATATCATCGATCCTAGGAATCGGAAATCTGTTCTTGATGGTGATTTTGTTGAGAGCTCTATAATCAATGCACATTCTCCAAGATCCGGCTTTCTTCAAAACCAACAACATTGGAGAGCAATACGGTGAAGTACTAGGCTGGACAAGACCCTTTTCCAAGAGGTCTTTCACTTGCTTCATAATCTTTTCATTCTGTCCTCGGCTCACACGGTAAGGTGGCCGGTTCGGTGGTGTGCTTCCAGGTATCAGATCAATGGTATGATCTTCAGGACGAGCAGGTGGTAACTCGCATGGTAGGCCTTTTGAGAAGCAGGCGGCGTGAGAGTGGAGAAAATCTTGGCGTGAGCGGGTTTCGGGGTGGTGTAGTGGTTTTCTGCCACTGCGCATGCACTTCCTGGAAAGAAGTCTCGCTCATATATTTTGCCAATTTCGGATCCTTCGCAAAACTGAGCATCATCTTTGTTGCATCGCCGATCCATTGACGACGCTTCATCTCTCTTTGCTCCACCTGAGTAGGCCGAGGCGGGCCATACTCTCTACCGGAATCTTCGTTGTGATCCCGCATCTCCAGATGAAGAGGGAGTCAATGATCCTTGCGTGAAGCCATAGGTGCCGCGGAAAAAAAATTGGGATCGGATTTCCCGTAGAAGAGAAACCGGCCGTGCTTTGATACCACTGTAACAGACTTGGACACTCCAAGTCAAGAATCAATCACGACAGCACCAAATAACCACTTCAAAACAATTCACAGATCACAATAGATTTGCACATGCACGGTGAAGTTCCGTGCCTAGAGATATTGGCCCCAAAGACTGGCGCCCCTTTCGGTAGTTCTTTATGTATTAATCAATGTCAAAGTACAAGAGAGCGGTTAGGGTTTCACTCTCAGACTTTGTGTCCAGATGCTCTGCAGAGTGAGCCCTTACCGCTTATTTAAAGTTTACAAGGGATGCCCAAAAGCAGAGCCCCAAAATCTTCCAGTTAAAAGCAAAAGGGTTACTCTCACAAGCCCTCTTGGGGCTTTCCATTAAAATAAAGCAAAAATCTCTCTCTTGCTCCCTCTCACACAACCGCGATTTCTGTACTGCTGCCACGTGGAATTTCTGCCGCCAAATTTAGGGTTTCAGCCAGCAGTTAGGGTTAGGGTTTCCAAAAATTAGGGTTTCTGCAGATTAGGGTTTCTGGCAGAAATTAGGGTTTTCAGGTTTTAGGGTTTCTGCTCTTGGTAGCCACGTCATCACTTTGTGACATTCTACTTGCTTTAGCCAAATTGATCTGAAGAGTGGTTATCAGTGTCACAAGCTTGGGCACCCCAAGTCTGGAATCGAGCTCGACACACGAGAGAATCACTTATTCACAACATTAAAAATTAAATTGACACGACCCGACGTAGTTCCGGGCCTAGAGGTGTTGGCCCCAAAACGTGGCGTCCCTTTCGGTATTTCTTTATTATAGCATCGCTGAGAGGGTCTTGCTGGACTTTGCGCTCAAAGAGCGAGTGGTGGCTCTTTGGACAGAGGGCGTAGACTTGCAGGACTCTCCTGCTGAGAGAGTGGCCTCTCGACTTGCTCAACTTAGTCGGCTATTTCTCCAAGAGTCTACAGTGTGCTTGGCTGCAACGAGAGAGTAGCAGCAGCGTCTCTGACGAGGTGTTGCATCCTTGCAGAGGATGCAAGAGCAGTATCAAGACAGTCCTTAGTTAGAGAAGCAGTTATAGTTTGGCTCGCTAGGAGCTTGCCA
Organism: Adiantum capillus-veneris; assembly: GCF_014529385.1. NCBI lineage: Eukaryota > Viridiplantae > Streptophyta > Polypodiopsida > Polypodiales > Pteridaceae > Adiantum > Adiantum capillus-veneris. Next base: position 55,917,939 of record NC_140945.1, read on the forward strand.
ACACAGAGGAGAGGCACTTGGAGTTTGCTTTTCATCGTCAGGCATCTCAGTGGACCCAGGTGGACGACAGAGTGACAGGGGCTTTCTTTGAGACAGTGGGGCCACGACAGGCGCATGCCATGGTCAGCCAGTTGAGGAGGCTTGACGGGTCAGGTGCTTCAGAGCCAGAGGACATGCGTGCAGTTGCCACACTCTTTTACCGTGACCTGCTGTCAACAGAGCCTCAGTCAAAGCGTCAGGATGCATGCAGAGAGCAGGTGTGGGCATAGATGCCTTGTCTTGTGACTGAGGAGATGCGGCAGAGTCTGGACCTGCCTCTACAGTTCGAGGAGCTCCACGTGGCCCTCAGAGCACTTCCCCGTGGTATCTGTCCAGGTGAGGATGGTTTGACTCCTAGCTTGTTCTTAGAGTACTGGGACGTGCTTGGCTTAGATCTCTGCAGTGCTTTTCAGTATATCCTACACACAGGAGAGATGCTTGAAAGCATGAGTGAGGGCTTGATCTACCTCATTCCCAAGGAGGGTGGCTCCTCGGATGAGATTCGACAGTGGCGGCCCATCACCATCCTCAACTCGGCCTACAAAATTCTTACCAAGGCTCTGAGTTTGAGGATTCAGCCACTTCTAGAGAGCATCATACATGGGACATAGACAGGTTTTGTCAAGGAGCGTAGTATCCTTGACAACGTCTTTACTTTCTGGGAGGCGTTTGTCGTTGTGCGCCTCCGTGGTGAGGATTTGGTGATACTTCTTCTTGATTTTGAGAAGGCCTACGATAGAGTTGACTCGGACTTTTTGGAGGGCACTCTACGCAAGATGGGCTTCTTAGATGCGTGGATGAGAGGTGTGTCAGCTCTCTACAGACGGGCACACAGTCATGTACTTTTTTCAAGTGGTAGAGGAGATCGTTTCTTGCTCACACGTTTGGTCAAACAAGGCTGCCCTCTTGTCCCCTTCCTCTTTCTGTTCTATGCTGAGGCGATGAGCAGGTTTTTGGTTTCACAGCAGGTTGGTCTACATGGCTTAGCGCTCCCTATTCGGGGAGATGAGCTATTGCATGCTGATTTGCTGACGACTCAGCCTTGTACTTGGAGGGCCAAGAGGCCAACCTTCACAGGTGGGAGCAGGCTCTTGAGACCTTTTCTTGTGCATTAGACGCACTGATCAACCGGAGAAAGACAGTGGCTTTCTCGGTTGGTAGTGCTCCTACGCTTGATTGGATGCCAGGTGAGGGTTTCAGATGGATTCCCCGAGGGACTGCAGTTCGGTACTTGGGTTGTCAGGTTGGCTTGGACTTGTCTCCGGAGCAGCAGATTGCTCCCCTCCTTCTGTCCATCAGGAGGAAGTTGTTACATTGGAGCTCCGCACGACTTTCTTTGGCAGACAGAGTTGTAGTGGCCAACCAGGTGTTGTTGGCTACTATGTGGTACATCACTTCTTGTTGGATCTTTTCGAGTTCCTGCATCAGCCAGGTAGAGAGGCTGATCAAGAACTTCCTTTGATTAGGACGTGACACTCAGATAGCCCGGGCCAAAGTGGCCTGGCAGGTCATCACTCTTCCTTGTTCTCAGAGTTTGCCTGAGCAGGAGGCTAGAGGACCGTTTTGCTGTGAGTTTGCTCTGTTCCTGGGAGCAGCTGCGGAGTGGCTTGGAGCAGCATCAATCTACTTGCACGGAGGAGCGCCTGAGACAGCCCGTGGTTTGGAACCCCATGGTTAGCACTCAGAGAGGCCACTTGGTTGGTCGTAGGCCTCATGTTTCTTGGGGTCCCATATTGGCTACAGTTTTCAGGCTTGTCAGAGGAGCTTCAGAGTATCCAGCTTCAGGGCATGAGAGGGATGCAGAGCATGTGTCAAGACATCACAGAGGCAGAACCAGCAGAGTGGCTCACGTCTCTCGAGTCAGCAACGCCCAGATGGATGGGAGCCTTTACGCGACTAGAGGTTCTCATCGCAGTTGGGGCTTGCTTGGGGACTGTTCCCTCCCTGTTTTTCGAGCTACAGGGTGAGGGTCGTTTACACCGTGTTTCAGTAGAGGCCCCACAGGTGGCAGTGCTGTTTTTAGAGGATCCATGTTGAGGGCATTTGTGGGAGGACTTGTGTCATAGATCCTGACCCAGCAGCTCTTGAGACTGGCCATTGGAAACTATGGGCTTGGGAGTGTTGTCTACTGGCACGAGTGCAGTGGGATCTTGGAGAGTGGATTTGGAGGGACCCTTTCTCCTCAGCCGACCATCCAAGCGTCCCTTTCTTTCAGTACACTGTTCGTTTGGGACGTCACATACTTGTAGCACAGAGAGAGGCTTGTCTTGCTGCAGCACCTCATTGGCAGGAGGAGGGTCTCACAGCTGAGTTCTTGTCAGCTTTCTGGCCGAGGTTGTGGGACTTCAGACAGGCGCGGCGAGTTACTTTGTTCCAGTGGTTGGTTGCACATCGGGCTACAGCAGTTGGGAGCTGGCTTGTACATAGTGGTCTCTTGGCAGCATGTGCAGCTTGTGACCATCTTGTGGAGAGTTCTTGGCATTGTCTTTGGGATTGTCCTTTGGCATAGCAGGTTTGGCTTCGTGTCCTTCGGTTGATGCTAGCTCTTTCCACGGCACGGCGGTACACTTGGGGGGCAGCTGCTTGGTCCACTCTCACGGGCCCGGTGCTTTAGTTCGAGCTGTCCTCCACCAACAGGATGATAGTGATGCAGGGGGGTCGACCTACACCCCAATCTGCTATAGAGCTTACTCCACAGGAGTGGTGCAATGAGAGAGAGGAGTGTTGGGAGCTCATTTGTGGTGTGACACTCTGGTTCATTTTGCGGGCAAGTGCTTTCGTATCTTTGAGGCTTGCCCTGTACCACCAGCAGAGACTGTTCGAGATCTTTGGCTAGAGCTGTCCATGCTCTCAGAGGACAGTTCGAGAGACTCCAGGGCAGCTCCGACCACATGCGGGAGCGTAGAGAGGCTTTCCTTCGACTGTGGCGCCCTTGGCCTTTCTTCACCATGGTCCAAGGTGTGATGAGATTGCACTACTGTCCACCTGTGTGGCTTTTCCCTCCTCCCATCTCTTGATTTAGCCTCATTGTACATATGTTGTTTTTTCATTGGGAGAGTCTCTCCTTATGATTGTTGTAGCCCTCTCTAGTAGAGGTGGTTGTAGCCCTATGGGCAATTAGTTTCATTAACTAAAGGAAGGATCTTTTTCTTTGAAAAAAAAAGGAAGATTGACGGCCCAAATAACCGATGTAGTCAGTTCCCTTATTGCACTTCTTCAATTTCTTCTTCGATGGTTTCTTCGATGGCTGCTTCGTATCCTAAAGCTGATTGATTTGGGTTTGGACCACATCATGGAGTTCTTCTTGAGTGAACATCCCTGGAGTAGGAGGTTTCTTGATTGCCGGTTTGATTGGTGGCTCGACGGCTTTCTACCACTGGGTATGCACTTCAGCTATCGAGTGCTGGGTCAAAATTTTTGCATAGTGGGGATCCTTGACTAACTGAAGCATCTGCTTTGCTTACTCGTCAACCTGCTCTGACGACGTTGCATCTCCTTGAGTTCATATTGTGTGCGCCGGGGTGGCCCGTACTCATTCTTTGCTAAGTCGCTTGAATTTTCCGTGCTTCCTCTCGCCTTAGCGGTGGCAAAAGGGGTCGACTAATTCTTTTCGGAATCCATAGGTGCCACGAGAAGAAGGATCCGATTTCTTGGTAGAAGAGAAATCGGCCGTGCTTTGATACCACTGTAACAAACTTGCACACCCCAAGTCTAGATTCTATCGCGACACAATAGAGATTCACTTAAAATACTTCACAGTTATTGAGTTGACATGGCCTGGCGTAGTTCTGTGCCAAGAGAGATTGGCCCCAAAGACTGGCGTCCTTTCGGTACTTCCTTTTATATTAATCTTTGAGCAAAGTACAACTCCTGCGGGTGCTCGCTCTCAGACTCTGCGTCCAGATGCTTTGAGAAGTGAGACCCCCTTGGGCTTATTTATTTTTACAAGGGATGCTAAAAGCATAGCCCCAAAAGCAGTAAACTCAAAAGCAATACTTCCAAAAGCAACTCGGCCAAAATCTGCCAGCAAAAAGAAGTCAGCGCAACTGGTGGAATTCCGTACAGTTCTGCCACGTCAGCAGCAACAAAACAGCGGCATTTCCGTACAGCCACGTCAGCAGCCAGTCAGCGTGTTTTTTGGGGTCCTTACGGACTGCCTGCCACGTCATTGTCCATATAGTATGTCACTGTCGTACTGTTATGCCACGTCATCATACTACCGAGCGGTAGGACATGCCACGTCACCACTTTGTGACAGGTTGTACGGATTTTGCAATTACGCTGGTTGCTTTTTGGAATCTCCAACGCTAGCTTTTGGGTGAAAGTGCTATTGAACTGTTTGATTTTGGGGCTCTGCTTTTGGGCATCCCATGTACTATTTATAAGAGCCCTTGGGGCCTCTCTCTGCAGAGCATCTGAGAGCAGAGGTCCCTCGGGAGTTGTACTTTGCAATGATTAATAATAAAGTAATACCGAAAGGGCTGCCAGACTTTGGGGCCAATACCTCTCTAGGCACGGAACTATGCCAGGACTATGCCGCGCTTCTCTCTCTCTCTCTCTCTCTCTCTCTCTCTCTCTCTCTCTCTCTCTCAAAGTTCAGTGATTTTGAAGTTTCTATTTGTGTGTTGTTAATTTCTCGCTCGGAGTGTCCAAGCCTGTGACAGCATGTAGCTCTAGGATCAAAGAAAACTAAGGCTTTTTTTCCTTTTCCTTGTCCCCAAGATTTACGAAGTTCTCGGGACGGATAAGTGGTGACAATTCCAATCATATAAAAAATCAACCCCACAAGGGTTTCACCTATTCCCATTGGGGGCCAGGGAGAGGGGGGGGGGGCGGTGTGCTGTCGCTGAATTGGCCGGGCTGGGATACCACATTGCCTGAGTGGTACCAAGACAGAGAGCGCAGACCACAGCCTATGCACTATAGGCCCTTATTGGTGCACACAATAGGCCCTTATTGGTGCACACACACACACACACACACCTGCCCCCAAAAAAAAAAAAAAAAAAAAGAAGAATAATAAAAAAAGGCCTCATAGTCTCACACACCCTATAGCCCTCAGCCCTGCCGCCTGCCCCAGCCGCTCTGTGATACAGTTCAAAATTTCCCATCTCTGACAGCCCTGTCCGCCCCTAAGTGCTCACCCTTCTGGCCTAGTTAAAGGAGCTCCATCTCTGTGTCTTTTATGAGCCTCATGGCTCAGGTCAGGCTATGCTTCCATCTAATTACCCACATATGGTCATGTTTGCATCCATGATGCAGGTAAGGTTTTACCGTTTTTACATGGTTAGCTCTCTTGAGTGTGAAAATCTCCATGCAGTGCACAACTGACAAACTACCTACTTAAGATTAGCATAGTTGCCAAAACGTTTTGACACATTAGTAGACGAGCAATTTCTATTACTTGGGGCTGTAAAGTTAGCATTAATGTGTGGTAGCGTGCTGTATGTTTCATTTTCTTTAATATCCTCCGAAGGGGTGAAATTATTTCCATAATTTACTTCCTAAGGGGACACATTATAGAAATTTACATATTTTGTTTTTGTTGCAGCTTGGTGTGGATGATCTCCCAGAGCAAGTGGACCCTGATATGCTTCTAGATGAGGAATTTCTTCGTAGATTCCACCACGCTTTGCTAGAGGTTTGTTCAACAATTTATGTATGTGGATGGGCTTGATTGTACCCTTGGGTCTGCTTTAAAGATTTTGTTCTGCATTATTCCCTTTGTGTAGGTACACCTGGAAGAAGGTGTGTTAATCTGTCCGGAAACAGGTAGACGCTTTCCAGTCAGCAAGGGAATCCCAAACATGCTTCTTAATGAAGATGAAGTATAAACTAGCTTTTAAAACTAGGCAAAGGGAGGCTTGCCAACGACTTGGTTGCTTTTAAAACTAGGCAAAGAGTGTGCGTAGAGAGGGCTTGCTTGCTGCTTGGGTTTTCCATTTGGCATTTAGGGTTTTGTAGCATACTGTCTCTGGTGAGCCATCATTCTAGCAGATTTGTGCAAGGACCTGCCTACTAAAAGGAGTTCTGTAAAGGCTTTTGTTAGCAATAAAGTTTTAATGCATTTTTGCAGTTCTTTTCTGTGTGAAAGTAGCGAATCGTCTCCTGGTCTCTTTTTTGGGTGTCTTGCTTTTCTACAAGATAGTTCAAGTCTCCCCTATTGCTTACAAATTCGCTCACAAATTTCTCCTTAAAGACCATATTTAAGAGAATTTTTTCTGCGCCAACAAGCAAGCACTTTGTGAGATGGGGGAGAGAATAATTGAGTTTTTAAAAGGTGTATAAGCTGGTCTATGCCAAGGGGAACTCTGGAAGAAAAACTTCATAATCACTGCCTTCATGTCATGCAGCCTGATCTACTCAAGGTGCAGTTTTTTAAGGAGAAACCTAGAGGAAGCATGATATAGCCAGTCAAATTTTACGCAGCAGCCTCTGGTACAAGCAAACAAGTGTAGCACTTGAAGAATACCCATTGGACATGTCTACAAGCTTTGCCTCCATCCACCATCAAGCCATAAACTCCATGTATTTGAAGAGAGACGAAACCCTGCACACCTTGTCCTGGGGAAAAGCAAATAAATATTACAACAAAACAGTTCTCACTTGTGACGGTTTGATACTTACTGTGGGATTGCTAAAACTCAAGCTGCTCGTAATTCGAGTGACCGGGAGCCCAAATTGAGAGATGTACTTAGTCTAATTTTTAACCAAAGCTTTATAATTTTGAAAGTGAGTAAACACCCGACTTTTCTTCTCCATGACATATACCCATACTTTTCTTGTATGCTTGCATAAAAACCACCTCTCAGTTTCATGATTTTTCGAAAAATTCCTCAGGTCGTTGAGGTACTCTTTCCCTCTTAAATATTTGACATTAGAAACCGACCCAAGCTTTTGTACATGTCTGTTTCTCAACTGCATCCTTATAAATCTAAGAGTGAGGAAACGCCTCATTTTCTCCTCCTTGAGATACACTCACATTTTTGTTGTATGGTTGTCAAATGACCTATACACTCCTACATCTATCCATAGATACAGCCTTTGGAAGGCCCCATACATCAGAATGTACCAACTCCAAAATGTTATTACTTACATGTCTAGGCTTTCTCACACCTTTCCTTGTTGTAGCCACGACTCGTCTTAAACACTAATAAACCTATAACAAGATTTTTTCTGCCTTTGCACACTTGCATGCCAATATACTCATGCCAAATATTAAAATATGCAACCAACTTTGGATACTTGTGCATGGCAGGTTTCCTCTTAGGCACATCTGCGTCAAGAGTAAAGAATTTTCCACATCTTTTCCTTGTGCAAGTCACAGTTCCATTCCTTTTGCATTCTCCTATATACAAAACCATTTGAACTGTACCTTACCTACGAACGGCCAGTCTATTAATATACAATTGTACATACAACACATTTGTAAGGTACTTGACTTTGGAATTTGTCATAGATAGTGACAGATTTCATGTATGCACAATATGATGTGCACTATCATCCTCAATTCAAGGACTCAAGATTTTGCAAAGTCCCTAAATCTTTCACCATAATTGGCCATGGGACTTGATGCACCCAAATCCGCATACCATACATTATCTTCGAAATTAGATACATTTAGAGACAATATTCATCATGTGCTACAATATGATCAACCTCTCTAGCCCATCTACACCCCTGCTACTCGTATAATTATTTTGCTTTCTTTGCAATCATATATTCAAAGAGGACTTACTTGCCACATGTCCAATATACTCTGCTATTATTATTTGTGTTATTTTTTCCGACTTTTTTTTTTGGCTCACCTTGCCTTCGTAATTTTCTCTACCATGTGTATTGTGCCTTCGAGGGTCATAGATATGTCGATTGCTTGATTTTGATTTTATCAACCATGGCCACTTCCTTGAACTACACCTCATCTTCTACATCTACCTCTTTTGTTGTAGAAGACCTCTTCAAAATTGTATGCACCTTGTGAAGATGCTTTTTTATCAATATTCTCCTTCACAAGCATTGTAGACATAAAATTTGTAAAACTTGAATGTTCTCCAAAGTGCTGGCACGTTGGTCCTAAATCTGGTTTCAGCCTTGTCATCATTGCCAATGCAAGGAATTCACAAATAAAGCCTTTGTTTTCAACACATAGTGTAAGAAACAAGGGAATTGTGACCTAAGGATGCATAATCTCCACCTAGCCTCTCCTGATATAGGCCGGCTATGCCCCTATACTTAGGACCCCTTGCCATGCATCCACTAGGAATAGGGATCCCTCTAACGCATATTTCCGTTGGCTCCTAGCCCTCAGTTGTAGGCTCCTAGCCTTTAGTACCTTTTTCTAGACATTACTCTTCCCTTAAAGGAGAGTTTTCATCCTTGAAAACATCAGTGGAATTTTTTTTCCTAAAGCACCAACTATTTGTTCATAGCAAAGGTTGAACATTGTAAAGCTGTATGATTGCATTTAGATTGATGCTAGATTCTTTAAAGCGACTGTCCCTTTGGCCAAAAAGGACCATAGACTCATAACAGAGCCTACCTCGGTCGAGAGCCTATTCTTGAAGCAATTTCTTTTGGAAACTTGGAATGCTTACATATTAGCACAGATCGGTTAAGCAAATGATTAGAAGTTGGACTTTGCTTGAGACATTTTTTTTATTTTATGTCTGTAAATCTATACACTTGGCTTACATCTATACACGCAAACAATCGAGGCCTATACTGCTACACAAGTTTCTATTTGAATAACAAAAATGTGATCTTGCATTATAACTTAGCTACACACTTGTAGTGTTCTCATCGAGTGAGAATGGAACTTTGTATAAAGTTTGACCAAGAATAGTGTTTGTTTCCATCTTTTTCATGGCTTATTTTTGGTAGTATGTCTTCTTATCCTTTATTTTCATGTCTATAGCACTTTAGGCATTTATAAAAATTAACTCTCTTATAATTGGAAATTATGCATAGGTTTTATGGGACGTCAATTTTGGTGTTGGTAGTAGCTAACAATGTGATATCATGTCTACTAAGTCATATAATTAAAAACAAAGCGCTCCTTCTTGTTTTTAAAGCCTCCTTTTATGGATTCAAAAAACACAAAAAGTTAAAAATTGTACAGTAGTTACAGGAGTGATGTATGATATTGCTTGTTGAATATAGATACGACTCATTTCTTAAAGTTGATGCGTTAGTATTTTAAGATGGCTTTTGATTCTATAACCTTTTAAAGCAAACACAACCTTGCATTCATGCATTAAGTTTCATAGCTTTTCTATGATACATAGGGAAACACCCATTCAATATAAGCTATGAATAAAGAAGAAGCATTCAAGGGAAGATAAATTTTCACATGGAGATAATGTATTAAGTTGCAAATTTTCCATGCAAGAATCATCGGTAAGGAAGGCACAAAATTTAAAGTCATATTAAATGTGCTTAAAGTTAGACATAAAGATAGATCCAGTCATGCCTTCCTCTCACCCTCTCTTTCTTTTCACTTTTTTTTGTGTGTCCAATGGTATTGAAGCAAAGGGTGGTAGACAGGTTACCTTGAGTAATAGGTCTTCGGTTCAAGACTGATTGGACCTTTTGAGGGTTGGTAGAGTAGATCCTATAATGTTAAATTATATTTTCCTCTTCTTCTTCTATGATATGCACGTGGGGCAAGAGTCTAGCCAGTATTTTGCCTCAAAGATCTGCCCCACAAGCCTTGAAGTCAAAACCTATAACTGGAATAGCCTTTATGCCACACTTGATACTAGAACAAAACTTCACCAAATGCTTTTAAAGCCAAAGATACTGCCTTCTTTCCTTGAAAATTTTAGTGCATTTGAAAATGTTAAAGTTACTTGGAAGGTATATCTTAGAACGTTGTGGTTGTTTGCGCTTTGCCAAGCTTATGAACCCCACTTCAAATTGTAAGTGGGGTGTCTCAAAATCTTTCTCCCTTTCCCTTGCCTCTTGTTTCCCTCCTCTTGCTCATCTCTTTTCCCTAAACTTTTTAACCTTTCTGGGTGAGAGCTAGCAAGCTGACGAGGGAGAAAGACTCTCCAACCGTCAGCAAGCCAATGGAGGGCAAGAAGCAAAGTTTCCCTTTGGGGGAGTAAAAAGACTTTCCATGCCATGTCATTTATTCCATGTCTCCTAGTTAGTCACGCACCTGAAAAACCGCAAGGGAGTGGTTTGAACCTATCGTAACCCGTGGCTATGGTTCAATCTAGGTATCCAAGTTCATGATCGGTTTGATTGGATATTTATCATTGACAGACTAAAAAGTGTAAAGACACGTGCACACGGGGGGCCTGTAGACATATAACAAGCCTAAAGAAAGGAAGGCATCTACAAATCCGAGAGAACTCTGTGGCAATAGACTCCACAATGTAGAAGTGATTTTCCTCCTCCAACTTCCAAGGCAGGCTTTTGCCAAGTGTGCGCAAGCAATGGATAACTTCAACTAATCACTTCATTAAAGTCAAAAGCATTAAAAGCAGCTTTGTCATGAGATTAGACAGTCGGCACTTCTAACTAGTCACAAGTCTCAAATTTCCTGATGTATGTTCCGCACATTTCAAGTAGTAATCATTCCCCAGCTACCCGGCCAGACCATATTAGCAAAGAACTATTGGTCCAGGAATCGAATTGTACATAAGTGCTTTATAATCTTGGAAAGCTGAATCAAGAAAGATGCTATTTGAGATAATCACCAGCTTCTTAATACTTTGAACTTCTCTCAGTATAGAGTAACACTAGTCCGTAGCTAAAAGCTGGCGAGTTGTAGCCAACGCCACTCCCAATCATGGCCATGGCTTCCAACAGGTAAATTATCAATTGCTAATGACCATTGTAGGTATATGTTAACAAGCTATGAATGAATTTCTTCTCCAATATCTACTCAAAGAAAGAAAAAAACCAACACCTCAGAGACAACAGATCTCATTACAACTTGCTCCCCTACTAAAAAAAATCCACGGACGATAGATCTCATTACCAATTGTAAAGAATTTCCTCAAATCTAGAGACAGCATAGTGAGCTAGAGCTTATTCTCTGAGAATGAAACGAGCGTAATGCATGCAGTCTATTTCATCACAAAACAGAAACAACATATTTCAACATCCCTTTTCTTCGAAGAGGCATCAAACTTGAAAATCAAAAACCCATGGAGAACAAACAAATTAAGAGTATACAAAGACTTACTCTCATGTTCATGTGAGGATACTATCTAGATAGGGACATCTAAATGGAACTTTTGGAGTCAAAAGAGAACCAAACTTCACTCAATGCTATATTGTCTCATATCATTCAACTTGATCCTCGCCACAAACTTACAAAGAAGATCCAAGTGGATCACATAAAAGTTGCCTCCAACAATGTGATGCCATAAATTCATGTTGAACTTAAGCTGACAGAACACTCAGTATAACAATCAGAAACCTTGTATTACCACCACAGTAAACCACAAAATGCTGCGACTGTTCATAAATGTAAGAGTGCAGTACAAGCCCAAGAGGAGGGGGGGGGGGGGGGGGGGGGATACTGAAAGAGAGAGAGAGTCTCCATCACTAAAGCCATTCCTCTACATCCATGCAGTCAAAAAATAGAAACAAGGAGCCGAAGACTCAAAATAAATCAAAAATGCATGTATGTGAAGTTACTATGCCCATGCTTTATTTAAGCACCCATTGAGGGTATAGCCCATTTTCTTCAACCTCCAAATTCTGACAGGTAACAAGTGAGCGACTTGTACTAAACCACCTGTATAGCACTCAAAGTAGAACCAGCCTTTTCCGGGAAATTCCAAGTATCCTTCCCACAGAGTGAGGGGAATGAAGAATCCATGTTTTCCATGGGAATCTTTTCTAGCCTTGCCTCGCAATCTGCAGCCCCCGAATGCAGTCCAGATTCGCCAGCACTACTATGTACCTCAATCCCTTTGACTGACTTTAACTTGGCCAGTTCAATCCGCCTTCTCTCTGCTCTTGATCCAATAACTTGTCCCAGGATTGATGCTGCAAATGTGTAAGCCATAACATATTTCGGCATATGTACAGCTTTGCGCAACATAGCAATGAATGGCACTGACGCATGCACAGCAGTAAACCAAGCCGGAGAAAACTTTTCGGTATGCTCCCTCCATATCCCCAAAGGCACATTTAGAGCCATGCCTAGCAATCCAACAGCTAGCACTCGACTGGGCAAAGGTTGTGGTTTTAAAGCCTTCACAGCTGCTGTTCGAGCAAGAGCTGCACGAGCAGCAACAATGGCAGGCGGGCACCGCACCTTTAAACCAGGAGGCGGCTGTAGAACCTTGGCAACCAGCGGAAGCACACCACTTACAGCTCTGAAAGATTTGGCAATTGGGCAATTTCCTGTCTGCAGCCAGTCATTACTCCAAGCTTCATGCTCCTGCACAAACATATGTTGAAACAGGTAAACCAACAGGGCGACTATTCTCGAGAATAGGAAAAAATAATCAGAAGATGCCCAAGAAAAAGGAACGAGTTCTTTTATCCAATATTACACGTGCTCTTGTGCATAAAAGCGAGCACATAGCAGTAACCGACATTAACTTGGCAAACATCCAAACTTGAGGAGAAGAAAATTTCCAACAAAATACTGGCCCATGAATGTAGTAGCGAGAAAAGCTACTTTCGAAAGCTCATTCTGAAGTTGCAGACTGCAGGTTAAAGGACACCTATTTGCTGAGTATGATTGAAAGAGCCCTGGTTTGTTCAAGGCAGCACGGGGGTGTGTTGGTCATTTGCAGACAGTTACAAAGACCTACAGCCGCGCATTGTTACTATAAATAACAGATATGTGCCCCACTTTCTTCTACTGGGCATTTAGAGGCAGATGGTTTTCACCTTCGATTACTATCATGACCCTGTTGGCTACTGAAGGAAGACGCCAACGCATAATCAACAAATTGATTTACCCTTTCCTTATTTATCAAGTAAGCATACATATACCTTCATAGTTCAGAATAGTCTGAACTCATGAATTATAAGAGGGAATAAAGCATTCATAAAACTATAAAAGCAAGGACACAAGAAAAGAAAAGATAAAACAAAAACAAACAAACTAACTAAATCACTTTGTTTGCTACAAAACAAAACTAAATAAAACAAAACATTATTAACTTAAAAATGTTTTTAGAAAAGGCATGCGTAAAATAAGTTGACGCAACTTACTTGAATTAAAACAAGTACTCAACTTTAAGCAAAAAAGGATAAGACATCTTAAAAACTTAATCCTAGAAATCAAACTTCACACAACAACTTCTAAAGGAACACATTCAAGTAAGCCTTGATGTTCAGGTTTCAGAAAATAAATATCTTTTTTGTTGATTGTTTAGAAATCTGGATAGTCACAAAAGAAGCCCATCATTCTGCTGCTATACAACAATTATGACTGCTGTTCAATACAAATAATGCTGCAATGAACTCTGTGAAATGGTGAAAAAAATAATAATGTTCAAAACTTAGAAATCATTGTACAAATCGTCCAAACTAAAGGACAAAGAAGACAAACACAGCCATACGCACAAGAAAAATGGCCTTTTTAAGCTTTTCCCAAGCTGAACGAAAAACAAGTGAAATGGCTGCAATCAACAAAAGCGTTAACAAAACGAACCAAAAAAAAAACAAAAACCAAACAATATAGCCTCAGAACTACAGAGACCATTTGCAATGACACTAATGATAATTTTGCCATGACAGCATCAAGGGACTTGAAGGCACCACCTTATAGGAGAAACATAATTATCAGAACTGCAAGCTCAGTAGACACAATAAATGCAAAACAAGGCAAACAAGACAGCACCTAAATATTACAAGTAAAGCCCATACTTGAATAGTTCATAACGATAATAAGCTTCAAAGGACGATTCAAGAGGGACCTACAAACATATTGAGGATCGACTGAACTTACCGAAGAAGCTGGTCGTTTCTTCTCCTCCTCATACTGTTTCTCCTTTTTCTGAGGTTTATTGTTCTTCTTTGCCTGTAATCTCTTTGACATAAACGCATCAAAGCCAAATGGACCGGATGCTCCTAGTGCTGATAAGCTTATGGCTGCTGCAGAAGCTGCTAAAGGATGGAATTTTATACTAGAGGCTTGTTCCTCAACATTTTTACCTCCCAATTGAGAGTGCTGCGACAAGGGAACCACCCCATTTTGGCCATGAAATAGCTTGAAAGCCAGATCAAAGTTAGGGCCATCCTCAAATATGGGACCATGATTTCCTCTCACCTGTAAATCACACATTCAAAATAAACAAGATAAGCATTCTTAAGACATTACTCTCACGCAAACTCAGTAGAATCTAAAATCAAAAAACAAAGAGAAAAAGCAATGATGGTACAGAGAAAAGAATTAAAAAAAAGCCAATAGTGCGCCCATTGGCATTATAAAGGTTCATCCCCTAAGAGAACACCCCACAAACGGAGCTCCTCACGGCTAGAAGCAATATCCTACAAAACTGCATAGGGTTCACAAGGACTAACACATAATTTCTTGTTTGGAAATATTCTCTTTCTCATACTCATACTCGTATGCAAGTATGTTTTAAATACATTATTCTAAACCGAAACAAAGTTAGACCTAGCCATTGTGTAGGAACTAGTCACATTTGGTTTAAACACTTTCATAGTATGCCATTTCCACAATCTTCATTTGCATCTTCAAGCTCACTGACTTTTGTAGCATTCACACAGCAAAAGAGCTTCCACTTACCAAGCAGGTGAAGAGTCGTTCCCACTTGGGAAAAATTCACACGAAATTGTTCTAGTGCCATCGTTAAAAGAACCTATTTTGCCACTGAGGCTCCTCTCTCTCTCTCTCACTCACACACACACACACACACACACACACTCAAGATCTGCAATACCGATGCATAAGCGTGCAAAAACGTAAACAAATAGAGAAGCATACCGGTGCAGGAAATCTCGAGAGAGACGAGAAGGAGAAATTGGTTGAGACGCCAATGTTCCTGAGAAAAGGACACATCTGGACGCCTTCAGACACCATCCGATCGAAAGAAACACCTTCGCCATGGCGATCGGCAGGACAGAAGGACTCCATAGCGGACGAATAATGGCAGACGAGATGCGCGCAGGAAAGAGGCCAAAAATGAGTGATGTTAGGAGTGTTTCGGGGCGAAATACAGAAAATATTTGGCGTTAGGCACGCAGTAAACGCGTGCTCCACTGGAGTCTCGACCTTTTAATTTTTCAACCCGCCTACTTTCGACCGTCACGTTCCCTTGGAATGATTCAACAATTTCAACCAACACACAGTGACACACTTTAAAATGACCACGTCCAGATTCTCTAGAACTACCCCCGCACTAAAGGCCACCAGTGACCAGATCTTTCATGAAGGACCCGTATTAAAGACGATCTCCTGAGATCTACGGTCACCAATTGCACCTTGCGAGATGCGAGGTAAACTTGGCCGTTTGATTTTCAAAGAGTGTGTCCTAGCCTAGTTTTTTACTTTTGCTTGCAGATGTTCACTTTTCGAAACCGGGGGCCGTGAATATGCACGCTTTTGCTTGACGTCCATTCACCTCGAGATTTGTATGTGTAGTTTAGAAGACCGTCGATTCCATGACGGGGTCTTCATTAAAGACCATGTGGCCTTTAGTGCTGAGCCCCCCCCCCTCGAAAATTGATCGATTGTTGCAGTCTCATCAAAGAACTTATGCACGTTTTCTTGGTCGTTAAAAACTCCTAATGTATTTTACTATGTCAGCCAAACAAACCTTGTGATTGTGTTCGAAATGAAGGCCTCCACAACAGGGTCTCACCTTGCTCACTACTACATCAACGGCACCTAAATCGTGTTCTTAATGAGGTCAATGATGTGAGTAGCCTGCCTTCTGTAGAATTCTCTATCGAGGTTGTGGTCTGCCACCCTCGTCTATAAATGCCACAGGATGGGAGTCGAAGGATCTACATTGGAGAGCGTGATCGATGGAGCGAGAGCCCTTTGAGCCGTCAGATCAACGCGGGCGGGGGGGGGGGGGGTTATAGTTATGGAGTCATGATGCCTGCAACCAATCACAATAGGTAGGTTGGATAGGGCGTGAGAGTGATGAGTGGGAGGTCTAGGACTTGAGGCGCAATCGCAATGGCGGGGAGCCTTAATTTCTTTTATCGCATCTAGATGGAATCAACGACAGATTAAACCTTTGTCGTAGATCCCTCGAGTTTGGAGCGGGGCATTTGTAGACAATGATCTGCCACCACCACCAGTAGAGTGAAGAACTGATGTTCAACTCGTTACCCCATGGCAACTTAACCCACCGACCACTCCTCTAGAAAGTTCTTTTTGGCTCCTTAGTGAAGGACGGACTTAGGCATACCTTTTTTGGCCTGCCCAAATGGCAAAGGCTATAGAGATCACTTCTCTTTTTGCTGACTAAAATAGGAATAAAATTGAGTTGTATTATCAAGTATTTTTTGATAGACTTAAAATGTTGAGTGGTTGAAATAAGATAGTGGGCACTCATTGAAATGAAGAGTGTGTAAATCTAATGATGATGGACATGTCTTGAGTTTTGAAAAATGAAATTAACTCTCATATATCAAAGAAAAGATTTTGTGTTGCCCAATGTGTTAGAAAGCATGAAACTTGAGAGCCTTATATGTTAAATGATAAAGCTTAGAGGCTCCACAAATCCCAAGAGTTACTTCTTCATTTTGAAATTTGAGAAGTTCTTTTACCCATCTTTTCATTTTGAGAATTTCATTCACGGTTGAAACTTGAGGTAATAACTAAAGTTGTCATTTTTGTTGGTTAAAACTTTATAGAAAGAATTTATCCTTTAGAGCCTTAATCTTTAAAGATTTTTTTTTAGAGATTTTAAACCTAATCCAATGAGGAACTAATTTTTTTTTAATTAGAAGGTAAAAATTTGAATTAAAGAAAGTGAAAATGTTACATGGATCCACAGGTAGGGGGAGGGTCACCCCGAGACGTTAGAGTTTTAGGATTTACTAATTTAGAACTTTAAAGCTTTTAAATTGGGATTTACAACTTAGGGATCTATAGTTTTAATTTGTAAAAGGCGCTCTAAAGCTTAAAAATGTAGAATTTTTAAAGTGGGATGTAGAGCATATGGATCTAAAGCTTAGGGTGTAGAGCTTAAGGGTGCTTTTTTAATTCAATTCAGTATGCTTATGTTTTTTTTAAAAGCTTAGAGATGTAGAGATTTTAAAGTGGGATCTAGCTTCAGATCAAGGCCTAAAATTGACGTTTTTTTTTGTCAAGGATTAGGTAATAACTAAAGTTGTCATTTTTGTTGGTTAAAACTTTATGGAAGGAATTTATCCTTTAGAGCTTTAATCTTTAAAGATTTTTTTTAAAAAGATTTTAAAGCTAATCCAATGAGAAACTAGAATTTTTTTAAATTAGAAGGTAAAAATTTGAATTAAAGAAAGTGAAAATGTTACATGGATTCACAGGTAGGGGGAGGGTCACCCCGAGATGTTAGAGTTTTAGGGCTTACTAACTTAGAACTTTAAAGCTTTTAAAATGGGATTTACAACTTACGGATCTACAGTTTTAATTTGTAAAAGGCGCTCTAGAACTTAAAAATGTAGAATTTTTTTAAGTGGGGTGTAGAGTATAGGGATCTAAAGCTTAGGGTGTAGAGCTTAAGGGAGATTTTTTAATTCAATTCACTATGCTTATGTTTTTTTTTAAAGCTTAGAGTCGTAAAGATTTTAAAGTGGGATCTAACCTTAGATCAAGGCCTAAAATTGACCTTTTTTTTTGTCGAGGGCTATTTTGCCTATCAAAACATGTGCTTAAAAAAAAACTCATGTCATTTAACATGTTAGAATCTCAAAATTGCCTATCATTTTTTGTGTTTATATCTTTAAGTTAACGATATATATGAAATGTCATAAAATCTAATATCTAACCAACCCAAATGATTTTCTCATATTAAATTGATCACTTAATGTGGGAGAATAAATGGGAATAAGTGTTAAGATATATTTATGTGCTTATAGATCTATCTCAACACGGGGCCAATAGTAAAGGGGCCCAAATGGGAGATGGTCTATCAAGAGCAAGGCTAACCAATGGAGCATAAGACCTTAGGGTTAGCTTCATTGAAGACTTCCAATAATGTGTGTAAAAGTCCTTTGACCTTAGGTAAGCTAGGGCTGAGCTTGAGGTGGGAACCCGGCCCAAGCTCGAGGTGCTTGTCGTGCTTGAGATGCTTGTCATGCTTGAGGTGCTTGATTAAGATGCTTGAGGTGCTTGACTGGCTCCATGCTTGAGGTGCTTGACTTGGTGCATGATTAAGGTGCTTGAGGTGCCTTGAGAAGCTTGCCTGAGATGCTTGTGGGAACACCCCCTACTTCAAGTGCTTAGTCATGCTTGATGACTAAGGGGCTTGCTCATCCAAAGTCAAAAATATCCCTACAAGGAGGGGGGCGAGCCTACAAGGGGGGGGGGGGGGATGAGAGAGAACACACACACACACACACACACACAAAGGAAGCCCCAGCTTGAAGAGGCAGCAAGGACACTTGTCAAGTTCCTCCCCATGTTGCCCTCATGGTGTGCCTGAAGCCTATTGGTTGGCCACCCAAGGGGTCCAATGATAATTTAGGATATTTAATTAATTGATTTTACATTGATCAAGTCCTCTCTCAAAGGGGAAAGGGGGACACTTGTCCCAAGGCTACCCATGTTGCTTGTAATGGCTCCTGCTTGTGATTGGCTAGGCCTGAAGGGGTCCAATGAGCTTCAAGCATGAGCTACAAGGGGGGGTCGACCCAAGCAAGCTAGGGGGGTGCTTAGGGGGTATACTCACCCACACACACTCACAAACACTCTCATTGTGTACTATGCAAAGTTCAAGAGCTCCCTCTCCTTCTCCAAGCAAGTAGAGGTTGAGAGCCTACACCAACACTCTTGGCTATGGAGTGCAAATCCATCCAAGAGCCATGCTTCAATGCTTGAGCTTGCCATCTATTTCTTCTTCATTACTATGCTATTATGTATGCTAGCACAAGAGTTATGATAAGTGAGGAACTAGCTCTTTCTCGTATGAAATGTTTCTTCTTCCTCTTCCCTACCCTCATTCCCTGCTAGCTCTCTCCACCTTCGAAGGTGTTTGAGGTCTTGGGACTGAGGCTTGGTATAGTTAAAGCTTTCTTCAAGTTTAGGTTATGCTATGATGGTGATGCATGAAGCTTTCCATCTTCATTGCTTTACCTAGGTCACAAGGAACACAAAGAATGTATTGTAACAAGTCTCTCTTTATGGGAGAAATCATAATACAAATGCCTATTGGAGGGGGGACCGGCTCCACATAAATCCGGTCCTCAACTGTTGTCATGTTCTCTAAATTCTCTCTCTTGCAAAAGTATTGTCCATGCCAAGTTAACTAATTGCTATAATTATGTTGCTATCTTCAATTATGTCTACCCGCTATGCTCACAAAATCATTTCTTGAAAGTACTCTCATTAAATTCCGCTACTCTCAAATTGAATAGGCAAATTCCATTACATTGGTATCAGAGCATTTGGTTTCTCTTTTCTTGCTTAAGAAGAGAGGTTCTTAAGTAGCCTATAAATGGTTGATGTTGTTAATTATAATAGAGTAAGTGGAACTGGGATCTAATATCGGTTTTGTTAAGCCCACTATGTGGGGGATGGTGCACACCTCGGGAGCTTTGGACTTAATAATGGAGTCTTTTTAGACTTGCCTACGGCTTTACCATTATTGAGCCATAAGAAGTCCGAAAGGAACTAGCCCTTGGCAACTCTGCTATGTTAGACCTACTCCTCTACTCTCTATAATTAACCACTTTGAGCCGTGCCTGTAGATACTTAAGAGCCGATTTTCAAAGGCTAAGAGGAGTGGCAACTAAGGTTTTGAACTGCCAAAGCATACACTAAGTATAAACATAAATTTTGTTAACATGGCTGACAATAATCAGAGAGTAGAATGAACATTGATAGCTTTGATTTTGCACATGAAGGTGCTAATGATGATGCTCCCATGTTTGTGAATTATTTCGTCGCTAGGTTGCAGCAAGCTATGGGCAACCCTGCTATGCAAGCCGAAGTTACTAAACAACTTCGTGCTTATGGAATTTTCCTTCCTCTCCCAGAGGAGAGAGAGCTTAGGAGGCCTCTTGAAGAGACCCCCAAAAGAAGACTCTCTCCCATTCGAGAGGAGGAATCCAAAGAGAAAGAAAGCAATGAAAGTCTAAGTTCTTCTGAAGAGGTGGCTCCACGAAGACGGCGGTCTAGACGATCGCCTACTCCTCCCAAGAGGAAAAGAGCAACCTATAGTCCTTCTCCTCATCACTCTGAAAGGCAAGAGAGGAAACAAAGGAAGAAAAGGGCTAGGAAGAGGTCACCCTCTTCTCCTTCTTCTTCACCTTCCTCCTCTTCCGATGAAAGTTATGGCTATTCTCCTAGAGAATACAAGAGGGGAGGACATCGCAAATCATTTCCTGCATGGCGAAGGTCACAAAAGCTAAAGAAGTTCAAGGAGGGAGGAAAGAGTATCTCTTTTCTCACCTACGATGGCACCTTTGGTGCTACCGACAAAGTGTTGGCCTTCATCCAGCAATTTGATGCGGCCTTTGGGGACGAGGGCTTCACAGAGTCCTCCAAGCTACGCCATGTAGCTATGCACTTCCAAAAATCAGCTCGTCAATGGTGGGCTAGCCTTCGTGGCAATGGAGAAGCCCCAAAGACATGGAAAACTCTACGAGTTTCCATCATGAAGCAATTTCTTCCAAGCGATACTAAAGATAAAGTTCTTACCGAATGGCGCGGCTTGAAGCTTCTCTCTCATGAGTCTATCAACAAGTATGTAGACAAGTTTTGGGATTTACATCTCAAAGCTACTGTCTTTCAAAAGATAGAATTTGCCGAGCAAAGACAACAATTCTGTGCGGGATTACCTGAAGAGATTGCCGAATACATCAACTCTCAATGGCCTGGTACTATTACCGAAGTAATCCATCACACCATGGTTGCTTCACGCATCAATTTCCATCAAGGGGCTAGACGTAATGTCAAGCCCATGGAAAACAAAGATAAAAATGATGCAAAGGGGAAATCCAATGCTCAAAATAATTCCCAAGGCACTTCCAACAACAACAACAATCGGTCCAAGGAGAAGGGAGTTTACAAAGGTAAAAACAAACTCTCTCCTGAAGAGCTTGAAGCTTTTCGCAAGGACCATAAATGTTTCAAGTGTGGGGAGCAAGGACATGGCTATCGTTCTTGCCCCAAGAAGAATACTCGCAATGAGACTCCTAGGGCTTCCACCATCGAAGCTCCAAAAGAGGATTCTCATTGCAAAGGATCATCACTCTCCTATGCTTGGGGAAAGGTAAGAGAGCATGATGCCTTCATCTTGTTTGACCCTGGCTCTACTCTCAACTTCATATCAATAGAGTTGGCCACCAAGTTGGGCATTCAAGCTTTTGAGATGGGAGATATAGTAACAGCTGATGCAGCTTTCAAGGGACAACAAGCCTCCGTTACTCCCTTGATTGGGAAGTTGAGGCTTCATGTCCAAAGCTATGTCGACAAAGAAAACTTTTTCATCTCTCCTCTCCAACATCAGGATGTTATCCTAGGGGCACCATGGTTTGATCGCATGGCTGCCAACATGAAGTTCCCTGAAAGGAGAATTTACTTCACCTACAGGGGAAAGAACATGTATATAGATGCTAGTGAGCGTGGTCGCACTATTCCACTTGTAAATCCTCTTTCTTTTGATAAATCAATGAAGAGCTCAGTTTCTGCGTACATGATTTATGTCAAAGAGTCTCTAAAAGCTAATAATGTTTCATCAAATGAAAATGATAGGAATAAAAAAGAGTTAGACTTGTCTACTTTTCTAAAAGGATTCCAAGATGTGTTCATCGATGATATCCCTATGGACCTACCTCCAAAACGAGGGGATGATGACCATCGTATTGAGCTCCTTCCAGGAAGCTCACCGCCTAACAAACCTCCTTATCGAGTCTCACAAGCTCAACAAGAGGAGATTATGAGGCAAGTACAGGAATTGGTAGACAAAGGGATGGTGAGGCCTAGTTCCTCTCCCTTTTGTTATCCAGTCCTTTTTAGTGCAAAAGAAAGATGGTACATACCGTATGTGTGTGGACTATCGAGCACTAAACCATATCACTATCAAAAACAGATTTCCCGTGCCTCGGGTAGAAGATCTGTTTGATAAGCTACAAGGCTGTACCTACTTCAGTAGGATTGACCTTAAGAGTGGCTATCATCAAATAAGGATAGTGGATGAAGATATCCTAAAGACCGCGTTTCGCACAACATTTGGTCTTTATGAATATCTAGTCATGCCTTTTGGCTTGACTAATGCACCAACTACTTTCAATCGTCTCATGGAGAAAATTTTTAGACCATATCGTAAATTCACTGGAGTGTTCTTTGATGATATCATCATCTACTCCAAATCTTTGGAGGAACATAAGCAACATCTCCAAGTGATTTTTCAAGCCTTGAGGGAAAACAAACTTTTTCTCAACCAAAAGAAAAGTGAATTCTTCCTTCAAGAGATTCAATATCTAGGTCATATTATCTCTCACGATGGTATTCGTATGGATCCATCAAAGTTAGAGGTAATAAAATCATGGCCTAACCCAAGGAATCTACATGAGCTAAGAAGCTTTATTGGTATGTGTGCATACTATAGACGCTTCATAGCAAAATTCTCTCAAGTAGTAGGACCACTACACGACTTAACAAAGAAGAACGTTAAGTTTGTATGGACTGCTAAGGAGAAAAATGCTGTTGAAAAACTCAAAGAGAAGCTTACTTCCCAACCAGTCCTCGTGCTTCCGGATCTCTCAAAACCATTTGAGGTCCAATGTGATGCTTGTGGTGATTGCCTTGGAGCGGTTTTGCTTCAAGAAGGGCATGCCATAGCATATGAGAGCCGAAGGCTCAATAGTGATGAACGAGTCTTGGGCAGTTATGAGAAAGAGCTTTTAGCTGTTCTACATGCCCTAGATACATGGAAGCACTACCTATTGGGGACTCCATTTATCCTACGAACCGACCACCAAAGTCTCAAGTATTTCATGACGCAAACCAAACTTTCCGACAAACAAATGAGGTGGGCAAATTTTCTTTCGCAATTTAATTTCCATATTGCTCACATAGCTGGTAAGCACAATCAAGTTGCCGATGCACTTTCACAACGACCAAAAGTTAATGCGGTGTCTATAGCTACTCACAATGATCTATCCTCTATGATAGATGAGTATGCTACTGACCCTGACTTTAGAGACATAATGTCAGCCCTTGCTTTGGGGAAGAAAGAGGAACCATTCACCTTGCAGGATGGTTATCTTCTCCACGGCAATAGGCTATGTGTTACCCATTCCCTTCGTGAGAAGGTTATGTTTGAATCCCATGCTCCTCCATATGCAGGGCATAGAGGTATTCAACCTACTCTCCGAGGAGTAGAGACGTATTTCTATTGGCCTACCATGAAAGTAGACATACAAGAGTATGTTTCAAAATGTGTAGTATGCCAAAAGACCAAGTATGATAGAGGGAAGCAACCTGGATTACTCCAGCCATTGCCTATTCCAAATTCACCATGGGAGAGTATATCCATGGATTTCATCTTTGGATTACCCAAGTCTATCCATGGGAATATAGGAATATGGACAATAGTCGATAGGTTTAGCAAGCAAGCACATTTTATTCCTGTCAAAAAGACTATTAAGGCACATCAAATGGCAACTCTCTTCATATCTCAGATTTTCAAGCACCATGGATTACCCACATCCATCGTGTCAGATAGAGATCCTAGAATGACCAGTAATTTTTGGAAAGGTCTCTTTGAAAATCTAGGAACAAGATTGAATTTCTCTTCGGCCTATCACCCACAAACGGATGGCCAAAGTGAGATAGCCAATCTTACGATACTCGATCTACTCAAGACTTATGTTACCGAAGTAGATCAACTCTCACAATGGGAAAATTATTTACCTCTAGTAGAGTATGCCTACAATAATACTGTACATACTTCTACGGGGAAAGCACCTTTCGAGATCATAGAGGGAAGACCTAAAAGTCCCTTGCTACTCAAAGTACATGGGAAGATCTTCGCCGCCGATGAGTATAGCCGTGACCTACAAGAATCTTTTCAAAAGATTAGGGAGGCTATAGCCATCTCTCAACAAAGGCAAAAAGCTGCTGCTGATAAGCACAAAAGAGCCTTAATGTTCAAAGAAAATGATTGGGTCTTACTCAAGTTTCCTAAGGCTCGATTAAGGCAAACGACGGGCAAAAATCCTACGGGCCATCAAAAGTATTATGCTAAACTAGCAAAAAGATACTATGGTCCTTTCCAAATCTTGAAGCCCATCAATGAGACGGCTTATCAACTCAAGTTGCCCAACCATTGGCTTATACACAATGCCTTTCATGTAAGCCTACTTAAGCCCTACAAAGGAGAGCCACCAACTGAACCAATTATTGAAGACCCTCCCGAAGTTGAAGACCAAGAAGAGGTGCTACAACCCGAAGCTGTCCTTCGGCATGAAGACAAGGTACTACGACATGGTAAGATAATCCGACGGTATCTTATTAAGTTCAAAAATTATCCTTTTGAAGATGCTAAATGGATGCAAGGAGTACAACTTAAGGATAGTATGAACCTTGTCAATGCTTACAATGCTACATTAGAGTAAGTAAATGTACAACTCTCTTTTAAATGACTCATGTTTTTGTCTTATAAGACTAATCCTCTTTTTAATTGTGCACAAATTTAACTAGTATGCATGCTTAGAATCATGTTTGTGATGACGACGTCTCTCAAACACCAAGTAGAATTTGTCACTCTACTTTGGGAGAATGAAATGGACTAAAGAGCAGACATGCTTACAACAGCTATGTCTCCCAAGCACCAAATGGATTAGTCATCCATCTTGGAAAGATGTCGTAGGGTAAAAAAGGGATCCTCTACCTGCTAAGTACGATTGACTAATGACTAAGGCTTTATCTCTTCTACCTCATAGTCGAGGACGACTATGATTTCAAGAGAGAGGTAATGTCATAAAATCTAATATCTAACCAACCCAAATGATTTTCTCATATTAAATTGATCACTTAATGTGGGAGAATAAATGGGAACAAGTGTTAAGATATAGATATGTGCTTATAGATCTATCTCAACACGGGGCCAATAGTAAAGGGGTCCAAATGGGAGATGGTCTATCAAGAGCAAGGCTAATCAATGGAGCATAAGACCTTAGGGTTAGCTTCATTGAAGACCTCCAATAATGTGTGTAAAAGTCCTTTGACCTTAGGTAAGCTAGGGCTGAGCTTGAGGTGGGAACCCGGCCCAAGCTCGAGGTGCTTGTCGTACTTGAGGTGCTTGTCCTGCTTGAGGTACTTGATTAAGATGCTTGAGGTGCTTGACTGGCTCCATGCTTGAGGTGCTTGACTTGGTGCATGATTAAGGTGCTTGAGGTGCCTTGAGAAGCTTGCCTGAGATGCTTGTGGGAACACCCCCTACTTCAAGTGCTTAGCATGCTTGATGACTAAGGGCTTGCTCATCCAAAGTCAAAAATATTCCCTACAATGAGGGGGGCGAGCCTACAAGGGGGGGGGATGAGAGAGAAACACACACACACACACACACACACACACACACACACACACAAGGGAAGCCCCAGCTTGAAGAGGCAGCAAGGACACTTGTCAAGTTCCTCCCCATGTTGCCCTCATGGTGTGCCTGAAGCCTATTGGTTGGCCACCCAAGGGGTCCAATGATAATTTAGGATATTTAATTAATTGATTTTGCATTGATCAAGTCCTCTCTCTCAAAGGGGAAAGGGGGACACTTGTCCCAAGGCTACCCATGTTGCTTGTAATGGCTCCTGCTTGTGATTGGCTAGGCCTGAAGGGGTCCAATGAGCTTCAAGCATGAGCTACAAGGGGGGGTCGACCCAAGCAAGCTAGGGGGGTGCTTAGGGGGTATACTCACCCACACACACTCACAAACACTCTCATTGTGTACTATGCAAAGTGCAAGAGCTCCCTCTCCTTCTCCAAGCAAGTAGAGGTTGAGAGCCTACACCAACACTCTTGGCTATGGAGTGCAAATCCATCCAAGAGCCATGCTTCAATGCTTGAGCTTGCCATCTATTTCTTCTTCATTACTATGCTATTATGTATGCTAGCACAAGAGTTATGATAAGTGAGGAACTAGCTCTTTCTCGTATGAAATGTTTCTTCTTCCTCTTCCCTACCCTCATTCCCTGCTAGCTCTCTCCACCTTCGAAGGTGTTTGAGGTCTTGGGACTGAGGCTTGGTATAGTTAAAGCTTTCTTCAAGTTTAGGTTATGCTATGATGGTGATGCATGAAGCTTTCCATCTTCATTGTTTCACCTAGGTCACAAGGAACACAAAGAATGTATTGTAACAAGTCTCTCTTTATGGGAGAAATCATAATACAAATGCCTATTGGAGGGGGGACCGGCTCCACATAAATCCGGTCCTCAACTGTTGTCATGTTCTCTAAATTCTCTCTCTTGCAAAAGTATTGTCCATGCCAAGTTAACTAATTGCTATAATTATGTTGCTATCTTCAATTATGTCTACCCGCTATGCTCACAAAATCATTTCTTGAAAGTACTCTCATTAAATTCCTCTACTCTTAAATTGAATAGGCAAATTCCATTACATGAAAAATTATATAAATTGATTGCATTACACAAAGCATATGAAAGGGTACTTGAAAAATTGCATCTCAAGAAGATAATTTTATTAGGCCTGACATGATTCCATACATCATGTTTGTGTTTATCCTATCAAAACACCACTTTGATACTCTTCAATCCTTCATCGTGGTCAACATTTATGATGTTATCTTTAAATCACTTTCTCTATGGATCAATATGATTACCATCCTAGTAGTTTTTTGTTTCACTTTCATGTTCTTTATTAGTTTCCTTAATTTGGCAGGCCTTGTGATTTTATCACTTGTATGAAGCCTAGGGTTAACGTGCTATGTAGTGTATCGACTGCTCTGTCAGATGATTTGCATGCACGACTCTCTCTTTCTCACGCACATATTGTTTTGCAAGGGCGACTTCGGGGTTTTGGGGAAAAGAGAGAGAGAAGAGAGAGAGAGAGAGAGAGAGAGAGAGAGAGTAAAGGCTGCCATACCTGCTCAGGTCCTTTTGGGGTGGTAGAGGAGAAGCACGCTAGCGAGCGTGGCTGAGAGGTGGGAAAGAGCAATTTGTGTGTGCAGACTTTGCAAACCAGGGGAAGGTGGGGAAAATAGGCAAGCTGCCTGCAGGTTTTCTAAGGCTCACAAAGAGGGAGGGCAAGCATGCTAAGGAGGCAAAGCCCATGGGCATGAGAGGACAGCCCTGGTTGAGACGCGCAGGAGCAAATTGGCCATGGTAGTAGCTGGCCTGTGCAGAAAACTATCTGACACCACACCTCCCATGCCTATTGCCGTTCTTCATCCCTGTTGTGCCTTTCTCCTTGAGCTGCCATAGCCAGCCTCACCTCCATTACACCATGTGCCTGATTATAAGCCTGTGCCTGATGGATTTGGTTATATTTCGGCCTGCTAGGCCGCATGGCAAAGCAAGGGTCGCCGGTTGCCGGTCGAATGTAGCCGTTAGGTGACCGTTGATAAAAACTTAACACGCGCAGCTCACACGGATTCTTGAACCCCCAACCTCACATCCCAGGAGCACTACTCTAACCACTGCACTACGTGCGTGCATATGCACATGATGGGGCGCATGCGCTACATATGTTGAAGATGTCTCCTGCCCCCCCCAAAAAGCGACGTGACCGACTGGGCCAGTCATGTCCACCTACACGCGGCCTAGCAGGCCGATATTTAACCATAGCCGTGCCTGATGGAGCCATAATTCTCTACATGCATCCCTGCTTTCTGACTTGTTGCAGCATGGCTTACGTAGTTCTCTTTGCCCTCATCTGTTGTTGCTGGCCGTTGCCATCTGCTGCTCTAGCTTGGCTTGCAGGCGTGTCTGCCTGCAATACATTATTGTCGTTGTCTAATTGCAATCTGGCCCCCACTAGAAGGGTGGGCAGCTTGTTTGTTGCTGTGGAAGGCAAAGCCGCCTGCACCTGGTTATCTCTCTTGCGTTGGTCTGCAACATGCAGAGGAAAGCTGGCAAGGTAGGGCTTTGGGTGGAGGTCATAGGCATGAAGGGGGTTCTGCGCAAGCGGCGAGGTCTGCAGCAAGGTCTTTATAGCAGATGCATTGGAGAACGCAAAGGCGAAGGGAGAGAGGGAGGTTTTTTTTGGTCTGTCAATCTTAGAGAGAGCGAGAGAGATTTCCTCAAAGCTCATAGAAGTAGCATCGGATGCAGTGTCTTGCATCTGAATGGTGTGCTATGTTGTCTCTTTCTCTCTCTCTCTCGCAAGTTTGCAACCCTTGCCGGGGCCTTTGAAGCTAATGGTGGTTGTGATGAGTAAAAAGCGAAGGCGGAGGAAGAGATGCCAGAGAACGGACAGGGTGTGTTGCACAGAGCAGGTAATGAGGGGAGAGAAAGTTTAGTTTTTCTAATGTTTGCCAAAGAAAATGATAGCAATGAAGAGCACTGGTACACGTCCTCTTCGTCCACATCGGGTTCCTTAGCTTTTTCTTTGCGTGTGTGGAGGAGGGAATGCCATGACGAATCTTGACAACATGCAGCAGGAGGGGTGGATTGGCCTACAAGTAACTAGCATAGAATCTCAAGGACTGCAATCATACATACTTTCTTGCAGCACGAATCAGAGTCAAGGGGAGGAGGTAGCGCTCCTCACTAAGGAAAAACAAAGGCACCATTGCTGGTCCTTGCCTTTTTGCAGCTAGGACAACACTCGAGGCACAGAGCAAAGTCCAGCTTGAGGTGTACTTTTTCTATCCGTGAGAATCGGTGAGATGCAGGTGTTCGATCTTGAGTGGGGGGCAAGCCTCAACACTAAGGGGCACGGGAGCTTTAAGGAAGCCCAGGCGGTGGGATCAAGGGTGGGGAAGTGGGGCGCGGTGATTGATGGCATCGGGGCGCTACACGTGGCAAAAAAAAGTAAACTTGGACGGGTTTTGGTAAATGGGGGCGCCGGGAGGTAAACTCGGACGGGAGGGTGACGTGGACAAGAAACGTGGCGCGAATGGGCTGAGGTGGAGTCCCAGGTGGCAAATGGTGGTGGGGGTGGGCTGAGGTGGGCGGCCTGCACTTCATGATACCTTGTACGTCGCATGCATGCGGATGGAAGCCCGAGGATGGGGGGTGAGTGACTGCGTTTAGGGCATTCAAGCAGAGGGAGTTTTGCTGCTAGCTGATGTGAGAGGGCCTGGGGGAGGGCTTGCATTCCGTTAGACGAGCCATCTGGGGCCTCTAGAACGATCTACACAGACGAAGATTGGAGCCAGGTGGAGATTGTGGTGCAGGTACAAATTGGGACAGTAGGCGGGATTACCAGGTATGTGTGTGTGTGTGTGTGTGTGTGTGTGTGTGTGTGTGTGTGTGTGTGTGACACCGCCCCAAAACCACCTCCAAGAAAATATGTTATTATTGTCTGTTGCTTGTCATGTTGCATCACACACACACACACACACACACACACACACACACACACACACACACACACACACACACACACACACACACACACACACACACACACACACTCTATGAGCCCACGGACAACAACAATTTTGTAGAGAACCGGGCAGCAGGTTTGCGTGTGTGGAAGAGAGAGAGAGAGAGCTGTGTCCCGATGCCTTCTGCTTCATGCATATTTTTGCCAACATGAGTCGTCCTGCTTGTCCGTTATGGTGCTTGCAAGCATGTTGCCATGCTATGATGAATGGCTGCTGGTGTTTCTTATAATAAAACGTTCATTGTATGGTGATCACCACAGGAAAAACTATGGCGCCAAGAAGGCCACATCAAGAGGTGCAGGCAAAGAAGCTAGTTGGAAAGAAGCATGGGTCAGATCTTGGGAGGGGCACGGGGGAGGCTTCGCCTGTAAAAGTTCCTCGTTGTAGCCCTCGGCTAAGAGAGAAGGAGTTAAAGCAAACGGAGAATCAACCTTCTCCATGCTCAGGCAATATGGCCCAAGTGGAGACACCAAAATCAGCGAATCCGTGCCTAAGAAAGAAGTTGGAAGGCATGTTTGAAGAGCCTGATTAGAATGAAAACGAAGTGGATGAGAAGAAGGCTGGAAGAGCTAAGGCAAACGAAAAGAACCTTGATAAAGAAAAATTTGGTGAAGGCAAGAGGGATCAGCCGTGTGTCGAGACGGTGGGCGACGGAGCGTAAAACAATATGGATTCTTTGAAGGGAGAAGGAGATAGAGGCATTGGTGCATCCTCAGCCATGGTTGAACCCTTTCCATATGTTGAGGTCTTCTTGCCTGATGGAAGGCTTGCACGGCAATGTCGGGCGAGCGATCATTGCCCTCAGCAGTTCCACTTTGAGTTGGTTCGATTGCGGATGGAGAGGCATCTAAAGACAGAGCATGGGCTTGATGTGGTCATTCCCCTTCGCAAGGGAGGTAGGCGTTCCAATGCTGAATTGGGCTCAAGAGCAAAACTGCCAAATGCAAGAGACAGTGCACAATGGCACAAGCAAGCGAAGATGCGCTTCGAGGATAGAGATAGGAAGTTTGCATTAAATCTGAAAAAAACAGAGCGCCTTCATCGTCTTCGAGCAACTGAGAAGTGGGATAAGCTCAGGCCTGAGTTTAGAAGAGTCTCAAAGGTAGAGTTTGTTGAGAAGATTGTCAAAGAGCGCATGGCAGCCTACCTTGCGTCCTCAAAAGAGCGCATGGATCGCATCCAGCAGCGAATCGACGAAGGCTATGAAAAGAATGTGAGTACCATGGCCACTCCTTCGAGTTTACATATTATTGCATCATGCTTTATTATTACATTTGGTGTTGCATGTTTGCTTTGTTAGTCATAGTTCACTTGAAGGTGGATTGTTTGCCCTAATGCTGTCCTAGTTTATTGAGACGGGTTTAGGTCCACATTGAGATTTCTCCCGTTAAATGGATGATTTAGGCATAATGACCTTGGAGATTATCCTTGCAAACCATTTACCATTAATGAGTTGAGGCATGTTTGCTTGCCTAGTCCCAGCTTATCTTAAGGTGCATTGTTTGCTAGAAGTTGTCCTAGTTTATTGAAAAACTCATGGCGACTCTACCAAGTTTACATATTATTGCAGCATGGCTTATTACTACATTTGTTGTGGCATGTTTGCTTGCATGGTCCACTTTGTTGTGGCATCCTAGTTCAAGGTGGATTTTTTGCCCAAAAGCGGCCTAGTTTACTGAGAGCATTCACATTGCACTAGATCCCGTTTGAATGGCTAATTTAGGCCCGATGAAGTCTATGACTAGTTGTGTTAAGACATGTTTGCTTTCTTGGTCCGAGTTTACAAGGCAATGCATTAATTACTTGTGGTTGAGGCATGTTTGCTTTCTTCGTCCTAGTTACAAGGCAGTGCATTGTTTGCTGGTAGTTGTCCTAGTTTACCGGTGGCTTTCGGAGGGATTTTAAGCTAATTCTCGACGTCTTGATTGAAATCATTTTATGTAAAATTGCTTGTTTCTTACAGGCTTCTTGTGGTTTTATTTGGTGCTGGTTTTTTGGCTACATTCATTTGAACATGCTGGGTTCAATGGGGGACTAGCTTGTGGTTTTATTTGGTAATTGAATGCAAAGGCGGCTCAAGGTTTTACCTCCTTGGTTAAATGTCATGATGGATGACATTGAGGACAACCAGCCCATGGACAACTTCAAGGGCAAGGAGCTAGAGGAAGAAGAGGAGGATGCGGATGATTTTCAGTCGGACCGAGAAGATGAAGAGGCTGGACATTATGAGTGGATGCAGGATGAAGACATCAAGGAGGATAAAGATGGCCAAGAAGACAAAGAGGAATGTAGGGAGGAGGAGGGGGGAGCAAGCAACGCGAAAGAGGACTCCGCTGACTCGACTTCCCTTGGGCTTGGAGATACACCGCCCTCACTGCCTCTTGAGATTGTGGACACAAAGGAGGTGCCTGCTGCAAATACAGATACATTTAGCCGGTTTGCATCCATGACGCTCAACGTTGATCTTGTGCACGAGGAGGTAGTGGGACATCTTCCTAATTGCAGTAGTGGCATGCATTATTTGGTTGTTATTCTTGGCAGGTTTAGGGTGTCAAATTTGTTCGAATGATTTGGCATAAATCTTCTTTTAACCATGCAGAGAATTGTGAAACAACATAGACCAAAGTTGCAAATTTGTTCATCAATGAAGACTCGGGTTGTTGTTGATGTCTCATCCCCACCTGGTGCAGCGGCAACCACACATGTGTCTCTGAATTTTGCCATACAAAATGGCCAGTTAAGAGTTATGGAAGAAGGGGGAGGTAGGGTTGTCACGACACGAGGAAACATCGCAGCTGCCAGGTGGGTACAAGTCATGAGCCAGTTCTTACTGTTCGTTTGCTTGCTGGTTTTTTGGGCCTCTTCTTCTTCTATAAAACTTGCATGCTAAGCCTTGATTGTTATCGCATGTTAGGCTTGGCTCTATTGCATGCATTACTTTCACCTCCGACCGGTTCAAGTTATCAGTTAATGTAGATCAGCGATTAGTAACTGACATATTGCGTGGCGAGGCCAATAGTAGGACTATTGACTTGTTTGGCCAGTAAGTTCTCTCTTTCCCTGATCATTGTAAATGGCTATACGCACATATAGGATTGCATGTGTTTTAATTTGGAAACTGAAATCTTTGCACAGGTGGATGGAGCACACCTTGCCTCCGACCATCCTAAGGAAAGTATACTTTGTCGATTCGCTTTGGTTTACGATGGAGGGACGTATTCTGTCCAATTTTCTTCAGCGGCAATTTAGCGGTGTTGACATGTCAGAGCTGGTCTTTTGCTTTTGGCCAGTCATTTGCAGTTATTTCAGGGTGACATAATGCTTTGTATGGTGAATTCTGAACTACTTCTCATCGTAACACTAACAATGTGTGCTTGAAGGCATCACTGGACTCTTCTTGCTCTCTACCTGAATAGGGGAGCAAGGCTCCTCCGATTGCCTGGCAAGAAGCACTATCTGATTCATTTTGATTCCCTCAAGGGTTTGACAAACCCTTTTGAGTGCCTAGAGCAAGTGCAAAGGTTGGTTTTCATTATGTGATTGTTGTGCCCAACAGATGTGGTTAAATTCAGCTAACCTGGTTTGTTGTATGGCTGTGCCTTAGTGGCCTTCGAAGCCTGGCAGAATTTGTACATGACAACGATATTCGACGTGCTTTGGCTGATTCCAAGGAAGAGATTGAGCTCAAAGTTGTGGATGTGCCTCAGTAGACAAATGCGATCGATTGCGGATTTTATGTCATGAGGATCATGAGGTGAGATCATGCTACATTGTGCAATAGTGTCGACAGGTTGTTAGGGAGGGTCATTGCATGGACTAACATACGGCACTGTTCAGCAGGGAACTGATTGCAGGTGGATTGGAAGACCGGCCTGGGCGACATTGGCTTACAAAGGATTGGTTCGAGGACGTGGACGTATGCACTCTGAGGGTGCAGCTGCATGATTGGTGCTTACGTTGTTTGGCGGAGGTCTAGAGATGCATGAGCAATAGCACGCTCGGGGGCTGGTGTTTTGGGAGCATATCCAGCATATGAACTCAATTGACACTATACTTATACAACGGTGTACTTTATGGATTTTGAACCCTCCTTTTTGAGCGGATCTAAGTGAATGTTTTTTTTTGTGGATGGCTTACCTAGCTACGCATTTATGCGCAATGTAGCATACCCTTTGGATGTTTTAATTAATTCTACGTAATGATCAACCTTACGTTTCAATCTCATTGTCAATTGATCGGTCATAGTGCTGTTATTTTGTCAATTTACAATTGCTCATTATGGGTTGTGGTATGTGTTGGTACCATTCATGAATGTGGTTAAGTTGAATTAGCTGGAATGACCCGGCTTAGGTGTTGTGGTGAGATGTTATTGTTGGCTGTTAGTATTGCTAAGGTGTTTGGAGCATGCATATATTCTATTTTTTTATCTCTTTAAGGGTGGTTGTTGGCTCGGATTGCGTTGTGGGTGTTGAGAAGCTCCATGAGTGGTGAGAGCGTGACATTGTCATAGCCTTTATTTATTCCAAGTGGGGTGTTTGTTGAGTTTACACATATGGATTTCCTTTGCTTCAGATTTAGCAAGCAGGTTGAACACATTTTAAGCTCGTCGTAGCTAAGTTTTGTGTACATTTGTTGGAATCTCTTTCTTGTCAGAATGTCAGCGATTGAAACTCTCCCTCTCTCTTTGTAATGTTTTAATAATCTGATTGCTCATAGAGAATAGCAACTCTTAACTTCCAAATTTTATCTTTGGTAGATTTATGTATCCTCAGAAAAGCAAAGGTGCTTGTATTAAAAATGACAAACTGACAACCCTTTGTTGGCATACCATGTAGGCACATCGTGGTTGCAAACTTAAAGGACGATACATAGTATTTGTGTGCATTGGGAGAGTATTTATTTTGTTCAATGGATTAAATTGTCACCTGACCAATCAAACAAATGCATGGCCAGATTATACATACGAATATTGATTATACATACGAATAGTGCAACCAAGGAGTGAAGTTCTTCGCCAAGATGTTAGTGCTACAAGCCCATGATGCAGCACAAAGTTCATCTCGGCATTGGTGAGTGAAAAATGCATCATATAAAAGCAAAGGCATTATTCACTACATGGTTATGACACAAAGCCTAACAGAAAAACATCTCAAACCTTGCACCTTGAATGGTCAAAATACGGTGAAAGTATACGAAGGAGCCACTCTTTGCCAGGGTCTATGCTGCCCAACATAAGTCACTGCAGTAAGCATTCACTTTCTCCAGCCTCTTAAGCATGAACCGGCTTCAAACATGCCATAATGCTCACCAAATCTAGTGGGAAACCAGTCGTAGTGCCCAAGAATGGTCAAACAAAACATCAACCTTCCATCCCCAGTAACGTAAATAGTCGGTGACCGTAAATGTCTTGATCTCTGGTGCGGCACACACCTCATATATGGGCGGCAAAACAACTCACTCGCATGTATGGCAAGAATCCAAAAAACATCAAAAAATCAAAAAGGAAATCAACCCTCTAACCCAGAAACTGTAAATTGTTGAATGCCATAAATGCCATTGATGCTTCGGATACCAAAAACTGTAAATAATCAGATACCAAAAATGCTAAATGTTTGCAAGTGAAATCAGCTGAGAAATCAGATTAGCCTCAATGCCATCCAATTAGGGCAGCCCTAGTGCTCAGAGATCGTACACAATCGGATAAGAAAAATTGGCTGGCAAAACAAGGCATACATTTAGCAACAACCCATCCATGACTCTCACAAAAGGTCAGTTTCAATGCCATCCACTTAGAGCAGTCGTAGTCCATAGAGATCGTACACAATTTACAGGAAAAATGCATCAAGTTGGTAGCTGAAATGAGCTCATGACAGATTGGCAGAATAACTTTTCGAAACCGAGCTATAACGCTCACGCACGATCAAGCAAGATGTTATCCAAAAAGATCGGCCTAATAGCCTAAACAAGGTAAATAGTCATCAGCCAAACATGTTGGAAGTCTGCAGATGGAATCAGCTCACAGCTTGCTCCCAAAACAACCCACCCAATCAGTCCAAAGATAGTTGCAAATGGGCTCACAAGTGCCTGCCGAACGCTCACAAACTGGTCATCAAATCAGCCCAGCAGATTGCATAAGGGAGAAAAAAGCTACATGTCTCTCATGTAGAGAGAACCATTCGCTGCTGGGATGCAAGGACTGCCTCGAGTACTGACCCATCAAGCAAGCAGATTGTGAATCTTCTCTCTTCTGTGGGAACCTCGCCAGCTTTGCAACAGACAATCATCCCTTTTTGGATGCTCTCACCAAAGAGGGTGACATGACGATTAAGCAAGCTCGACTCTGCTCCACCTGGGGCATGTCTGAGCAATAACGAAAGGAGGGCATGGCATGTATGGCATGAAATGCTCTCCAATGGATCGAGCATGAGAGTTTTGCTGCAACAATGAGGACAATGTATTCGAGGCTTTCTTTGAAAGCGGACTCGACTCCGTCCACGCTGATGCTTGCGTCGCAAAACACGAGTAGTTGGACCTTTAGATGGTGGCAGGTCGGCCTCGAGAACCTGTTCCTTGCTGGATTCACTTGCTTCTACGGGCATCCCATGCCCGAGTCGAGTTAGAGTAACGTGAGCTTGGACTTGCTTGATCGAGCCCTTTGTTGGTAGCTCAATCTCCTTTGGGATGATCAAGGCGGCGAGACTATTTCGTGAAAGATTTAGTTGCATTAGTATGGCTGGCTTCAAAGAGCTATCACATTGCACCAACTGCTCTTCTAGACTCTTCAACATGCTTCTCATGTCATAGATGCAGCTACCAATCTCATTGTCTATGTTGTTGACAGCTGTCTCAGCTACATCGAAATTGTCATGCTCTAGTGCTATATTATCTTCCCCTGCTCCAACTATGGGTTGTAGGTCCACATGGCTCAAAGCTTGAACGTTATCTACGATGGGGAGAACTTCGTGAAGATGAGGAAAGTGCCTCTCAATTATCAGTCGAAGGCCATATAGATGCTTACATTCTGATCCCCAATCCGCACAATCACAGTAGTTGGATTGCATGCTCACATGATACCAGTTTGAGGCTGAAGTAGTGCTAAGGACTTTGAATCGCATGTGTCCTTCCTCTATCACTTCGAGGGTGCTTGGATCTGCTTCAAATCGTTTAAGAATTGATTCGCCTGCTGCTAGCTTGGCTGTATGTTGCTTGCTTGATCCAAAACGACTAAAATGCCCAGAATCAGCTGAACGGTTGTCAAATTGAAACAACATGAGCTCAACATTTGGCAACAGCAAAGACATACTCTCAAGCGAAAGAGAACCGCTCTTACCAATCTCCTGCTTTTGCTTGAAGAATTCGAGAAGTGTTCCCCCAATATATGTCCCATGCACTGAATCGCCCACCAATGCATTCAACAAGACCAACAGAGACCTGTT
The DNA here is from genome assembly GCF_014529385.1 of Adiantum capillus-veneris. Lineage (NCBI taxonomy): Eukaryota > Viridiplantae > Streptophyta > Polypodiopsida > Polypodiales > Pteridaceae > Adiantum > Adiantum capillus-veneris. Next base: position 55,955,086 of record NC_140945.1, read on the forward strand.
TATCTGTGCATTTAGCAAGGTATACTTGACATATTGCCATAATCTCTCAACCAAGTTTATAGTATCCACATTCCCATGCTGAAATAGACGATCGAATCTTGGCCAAGGGCTTAGCCACATGCATGTGCTGCCACACCAGCCAGTGGATACATACCGTCGAATATTTTCATGTGCCTGATACACCTGCAATAGCTCATCGCACCTTGCATCAAATATATCCTCACTTGTTGCATGCATCAAATTCGACATGCGATTGTACACATCATCGCGCTTGTCCTTAGGGACCTATGCACAACAACGCCATGTGAGTACGATAGTCGATTTGTAGACATGAGTTAGCACAAAGAACACATCAAAGAAATGACCAGCTACATGGGGCAATAGGTTCTCAACCCATGCCTTCTTGACATGAAACCAACATAGCAAAACTTTGCATGCGACTTGTTGCCGCCTTCCATCCTCGTCTTCTCTCCAGCAAAAAGAATCTTGATCCACAACCTTGAGGATGGCTTCGAGCTCTTGCTAGCTCTTATCAATGATAATGGCTGCGGGCCGAACGTCACCTAACCTTGCAAAGATCATCTTGAACGTGAGCTCTAGGGCCACCTTTTCCTGGCTGGTACCCACATCATTGCTGCATAACATCAGCCATATCGAAATCCCTATGCCATTTTGGTTTGGCAAGACTGCACCATATATAGAGCGGTAGACCATAAATGTTTGTCTTAAAGTGCTATCCACGACCCATGAGTTCCGGACGAGAGAAACGAAGAGCGACTTGTAGCATCCACTCGTCCTGAATGAGGAGGATGAATGGCCGCTTGTTCTCATCAGGGTTTTGGGGACTGTAAGGCTGCACAAAGATTACCTGTCCATACGAGAAGTATACTTGAGGATGCATGCTCACCCATCCAGCTTAAGAAGTTGAGAATGTAGTATTACCTTCTTCAATTCTTGCAAACGTAGAGCCTCGGCAAGCATCGCACCCCATTCAGTACCTACAGAGTTACCTACAGTAAAAAAAAATGTTGGATCAAATGCTATCAAAAACTCAGCAGAGAAAAGGCTTCTTAGAAATTCCAATGGCAAGCTAAGTACCACGAGTGCGCATTTGATGAAACAACATTTGCACCTCTTTTGGTATCATAAAAAATCTGTAGATTACACGATCCAGCTCAGATGCATTTGCCATGTGAAACCTTTCCTTGGAGATCGACATTTTGGCGACATGGCGGCACATCCCAACATCAAACAAATCATCCATACAGCATGCAACTACAGTTGAATGCACTGGCAAGTGGTAAAGGTCAACACGTGAGCCAGGTATGTTCCCGGTGTGATCACCATGGATTGCGATAGTCACCCTCTCACAATCATGACAGTGTTGAACCACCAGCCTAAACAGGCACCCACACCTCTTTGACTTTCGTTGTCGCCGCTTATCCGCACCTCTCCGATCTATGCTTCCACCTCGATGGCAAATGTATTCTTGTAGCCACTTATATGCTCTATGCCTCTTTGAAGATCTGACTAGGACCAGCTGTGTGTGATGCTTTATCATGATTCTTGTCAACTGTTGCTCGACTTGAGATGTTGTTGTCTCGATTGAAGAGGTTGGGCAATTTGCGGTTCTGCTACTAATAGGCATCGTAGCTACATCACAATCAATAATCTTCTCTTTTAGTAAGCATCCACATGCAGTGATTGAGTCTTTTATGTAATCAAGAGGCAACCCATGTTGTCTCTTGTCTGTACACCATTCCTTCTGGACGGCCTTGAGAGTGGCAGTCACTCCAAGATGATTGTCATGTGTCAAAGGGCAATGGGCTGCATAAACAATATGTGCCTAATCTTCCATAAAGGCAACCTTTAGGCCAGTAGATTTCAAGTGCAGGCAGCCTATTTCCAGCCCTATACCTGGACAAAGCATCAAGGAGTCTTTCATCCTATTCCACTTCTTTAAATCAAACAATCCCCGAACATCGATCGCTTGAAGCATTGCTAGTGACATGGTCTCTGTCCCTCCCAAATCTTTGGCCATTAAGGAGTATGTCATCTCGTCGAAGGAGAAAAATGTTTTTGATGTGTATGAAGACGGATCTAAGGCAACCCAAGAGCATTGCGAATGCCAACATGCGACTGAGCTGGGACTAGCTCCATTGTTTTGTGGCCAGTAATCCATGCCATTATCCTCGTTGATTGGCGAGTCATCTGAAGATTCTCCTTCGATCGTTGTTTCACCATTGAAATATCCAGTCAATGGCTGGTCTTCGATTACATCAATGGGAGGCATCTAATACACAACATCTCTATCTCTCTCTCTCTCTCTCTCTCTCTCACACACACACACACACACACACACACACACACACACACACACACACACACACACACACACACACACACACACACACACACACACACACACACACACACACACACACACACACACACACTCACACACACTACCTGGTTCAAATCCATGCTGCCTTTGAGCTTTAAATCTCCTACAGAGTCTTCATCTGATTACTGTCTCAGATACCAGCCTCCCCTTCTCCTACTCTCATCTCACCTCCGATTATCTCTGATTACCTTGCATTCCTGCGAGGGCAAATTTGAAAACGGGATGCCCGCGTGAAAGTAATGCCATGTTGGCCCACCATTTGCCACCTGGGACTCCACCTCAGCCCATTCGAGACACGTTTCCTGTCCACGTCACCCTCCCGTCCGAGTTTACCTCCCGGCGCCCCCGTTTACCAAAACCCGTCCAAGTTTACTTTTTTTTGCCACGTGTAGCGCCCCGATGCCATCAATCCCCGCGCCCCACTTCCGCGCCTTTGATCCCACCGCCTGGGATTCCTTAAAGCTCCCGTGCCCCTTAGTGCTGAGGGGGGGCAAGGCTCCGCAAAGGGCCATGCCTTCAATCCTGGCGCTGACACATAAGAGCTCTCTCTCTTTCTCTCTCTCTCTCTCTCTCTCTGTCTCTCTCTCTCATCCTTGCATCAGTATGCTACACCCAATGATCTCTCTCGTGTGCGTAGCATATACCCAACATCAAAAGACTCCCGCCTCGTTCTAATGTTTTTGTTGTCTTTCTTACAGTGATCCTCGTATTGGCTCGCATGTGTCTCTTGCTAGGTTATATGTCTACACTCGACCTTATTAATCTGTAGCGCATGACAACCTATTGTACAAGTTTGGCTCCATTAATCGGGCACTAATTACAAGCTAATCCGATAATTTACTATCTCTATAGTAGCTAGACTTTGTATTGTATTGTGTCTGTCGTACATCACTCAATACAATTGTATCCTGACACTAATGTCGACATTAACCAGCTTGTGATTGGAGTGGTTTTTTTTAGCACTATGTCTATTGATATTGTCATCGTTACTGTGCTACAGCAATATGCCTCGGGCCCTCGGCCCTCACCTGCTATGCAAGCTCACATTATTGCTTTGCTAATTATGTTGAATTGCAGATGCAGGACCTGATAGAACATTGCCTCACTCTCTTTCTAGGCAAAGAAGAATGCGTCAAAGTGCTCTTCCAGCATGCCGAAATCGATCCCATCATCACCAGCTAGATAGGAGCGAGACTTGAGTCCCTTGATAGCCAATAGCTAGCATCCACGATACATCATGTCAGCAACCATATTCATGACGTTGCACCGGCAACCAACAACCATATTGCAGATTGCAATCCAAGGTCTAGTCATCGTTCCCACCCTAGCGACCCTCGCCCTCGCTCTGACAGCCTGAGCACACACTCGCACCTCGAGATCTTCCCCGTCAAGATCTTCCTACCATAGGCCAAGAATGCAAGTAACTAACCTCCTGCAGTTGAGAAGACTTCACGTGTAAGCTTACTTTACTTTCTCGCGGCTCAAAGCCTGTGCAATCTGCTGTAGATTCTCTTTTTCTTTGCACAATGTTAAATTAGCCACCATCACTGCCTTCAAATGAAAGCCTATTCCGTCCACACTTAAAGAGCAAAAACGTTCATCCTCCGATAGATGATGCTTGTGAAAGTCCAATAGACCTAGCCTACCTAATGTTGCTTACAACTTCAAAAGCACCTCGAGTCTATCCCCATTAGGTCATTGTGTGTGTGTGTGTGTGTGTGTGTGTGTGTGAGAGAGAGAGAGAGAGAGAGAGAGAGAGAGAGAGAGAGAGAGAGAGAGAGAGAGAGAGAGAGAGAGAGAGAGAGAGAGAGAGAGAGAGAGAGAGAGAGAGAGAGAGAGAGAGAGAGAGAGAGAGAGATGCTGAGTCAAGAGAATCCCTTCGCCTTTGTTATATGCTGATTGAAAGGAATTTGGACAATGGCAAGTCTTCACCTTTATATGTTGGCATTAGGAAAGATTGTGGAATGCAAAGCAACATCGTAACCTTTAGGGGTCTACAGTTTCTCCATGTGCCTTTTCTATCCATTTTTTGTTACAAGCTCTTTATCTAGCACCCCAGGGCCCAGCCATGGGAAGCTACTTCCTCTATTGCAACAATTAGGCCGTGGTTTTGATGTGAAATATTATGTAAACCATGGCCATCCGTATGTAAAGCAGAAGAACACATACGGGGTTGACAAGAAGAGCTTGCATGCGGCTTTACTTTCCTCTCTCTCTCTCTCTCTCTCTCTCTCTCTCTCTCTCTCTCTCTCTCTCTCTCTCTCTCTCTCTCTCTCTCTCTCCCCCCTAGAGCCTCTCCATGCATTGCTTATTTTGAAGAGCTCTTAACAACATAAGAGCATGTGTCTATATGGCGCATGCATTCAATGACATTTCCCATGTACGTAGCAATAGAGTGATGGGTAGCTTCATACTTACCTCTACATTCATTAGACTTTCCATGACTTTGATCCTTCCATCTTGATTGCGCAGATGTTACCAATTGAATGGAGACTACTCGCTGATGATTATCGCAACCGCACTCTTACCATTGACTATGCAAAAACAAAGACATGCTTGAAGGTGATTCTCTCCCCTCTGATTGTGGAGGATGCGTATCTCCTACAAAGTGATGCTTGAAGGCAATTCTCTCCCTTTTACTGTTCATGCTGCATGTCTTCTCCAAAGTGCCCACAGCATATCCCTCCCAAGGGCAGGCCTTGTGATTTTATCACTTGTTTTTTTTTTCGATGTGAACTTTGAAGTATTGACCGATTGAAGTTTTCTTTTAAAAGAGTGCTTTTATTTAGGAGGCTCTTAGCCTCTTGTGGATGCTTGGTCCATTCTTGCCAACGTGACCCTTCACATTGTTTGTTAAAGTGCCTTTACGTCACCTCATAATATCATGTCTTGTATCCCTAATAAGGCTATGGTCATGTGAGGCATACTTGCCTGTTATTGCAGTCGATCATCGCTAACAGCTTGCAACTTTTCACCTGCTTAGTTGTGTTACTATACCAAAAAAGACATAGTTTGAAAACTATGTTGGTTAGCTGACGATTAGCTCAAGCGCTCTCTCTCTCTCTCTCTCTCTCTCTCTCTCTCCCCCCCCCCCATTGCTGCCCGTCACACTTTGTGCGTTTGTACCTGCCATGGTAAAAATCGATTGAGGCTTACCGATAACTAAGCCTCGCGTGACCATGTCCTAAGTAGCATAGTCTTCAAACATGTTGAAGTATTGAGTGGATTTGAAGTACATCCCCAATAAGTAGCATCTATACTAAATACGAGCTCACGCGACATGCCTACGACGGGTCTCGTTCGCTCTTACCAATGGTTTTGAATGGTCAATACTATACAATTTCTAAATCTCACTCATGAGAACACATAGAAATATTCACACTATCTCTCTCTCATTTCACTATTCTCATTTTCAAATATTGTCTCTATGTATCTATGTATGCATGTACGTATTTATATATGTGTGTGTATGTGTGTGTGTGTGTGTGTGTGTGTGTGTGTGTGTGTGTGTGTACTACAAAATGAGTGGCCTTTAAGGCATATGTTTTGTGAGGGCCCTATCAACATATTTATTTATCCGCTCATCACCATTGCTTGTGACCACTTCAATGCTTTGACAAACTCACATGTAGCTTGTGTCCATTCATATATTCTAGCTTCGGTCCTTAAAGGTGAAACTTACACACTTCATTGCCATCAATGGAAAGATTCTCTCTCTCTCTCTCTCTCTCTCTCTCTCTCTCTCTCTCTCTCTCTCTCTCTCAAAATGAGCATCCATGAACCTTTGAATCCATGAGCACACCCCTTGGCAGATAGATGGAGTAGTCAGTGCTGGTGGAAGAGGAGGCAAGTGGATAGGATGCGCAGGTAGAGCAAACGCAAGGAGCACCAATGCAAGCATTGTTATGATAAAATCAATTTCACAAACAACCCCTTAGATAAAGGGAGTTTTGCTAAATAGTCTGAATTATTTTTGCATTAACTCTATTTTAAAAAAAAATTATAGCAATTTTTTTTCTTCTTCCCCTCTCTTCAACCAGCTGATTTCGTTTTTCAATTGGCTCAAGGCTAAGCTGAGGCACACTTTTCGCGGACAATGGATGCTAGTGTACGTAAGCTAAGTGAGCAAGAAAGCAATGGGAAAGGGTCTGGGTTTCAGTGGGGCAAGATAGGGTTTCACAGAGCATCTTCATCGGAATAAAACATTTGATGAGACATAGAGGTAGTATCAATAGGCTTCGACAGGGCCCCCACCTACCGCAAGAGTTGTGGCTTATTTCCATGGCCAATCATTTTGATGCTGCAAGAGTGGAAAAAGCTGATTGTACTCTCTCTCTCTCTCTCTCTCTCTCTCTACAGTACACTTGACACAAGATACAACTGCAGTCAAGATGAGGATTTGTGATTGTATGCAAGTTAGAAGAGGGGGTGGTATGGCATATATATAGTTGAAGTTGGCTATCCAAATGCGGATGCAGGGCTGAGCAAGGAATGGGTTTCCATCTACAAGCGAGAGAGAGGAGGAGGCTAAGGGAGTAGAAACTCTTGATGTCAGGAGACATCAAAGATTTGTTTAAGTAGAGAGAGAGAGAGAGAGAGAGAGAGAGAGAGAGAGAGAGAGAGAGAGAGAGAGAGAGAGAGTATATCCAACTCCAGGTTTTCTTAGTTGCTTCAATATGGGATTGACCTTCTTAGTTGTTCTCAAATACATAATAGCAAGTTAGAAGAGGGGGTGGTATGGCATATATATAGTTGAAGTTGGCTATCCAAATGCGGATGCAGGGCTGAGCAAGGAATGGGTTTCCATCTACAAGCGAGAGAGAGGAGGAGGCTAAGGGAGTAGAAACTCTTGATGTCAGGAGACATCAAAGATTTGTTTAAGTAGAGAGAGAGAGAGAGAGAGAGAGAGAGAGAGAGAGAGAGAGAGAGAGAGAGAGAGAGAGAGAGAGAGAGAGTATATCCAACTCCAGGTTTTCTTAGTTGCTTCAATATGGGATTGACCTTCTTAGTTGTTCTCAAATACATAATAGCGACTTTTCTATTTACTCTATTATGGCAAGCCTTTTTCAGGCTTGCCACTTTGGTGCAAGTAAGGGATTGGAGTCAAGAGCTCAAAACTCAATGAAGGACTAGAGCCGAGATTTCAACATGAGCATGACAAAAAAAAACTTGATTGTTTTCAAAGGATAAGAGATTTCTATAGGGTGACACTCAATAGGAACCTCGATAGAAGCAAGCTTGCAAGGTCAAGAAGCATTGGGCTGTGTTTTGAACGAAAAGTTAGTGCTTTTCTCCAAATGAGGTTTGGTTCAAGATGTTATTTTGTAGATGTCGCTTATTGGATAACATGTGTAACTTAGGCTAGGAAACGCAACTCTAGATCATTCTCATTGAATGCAAAAATGAGGGCCCTTCCGAATGCAATCACCTATGCTTGCATTTTGAAGAAAATGTGGCATTGTGCAAGAAGCTGCTATGGATGGCATTTTACACATTGGCTTCCTTTTAATGATGCGGTTTTTCAGAATTCGTTTATTCTAAGGCAAGTGCAACAAAGACAAAGCCAAGCAACATTGAGCTATTTTCAACAAATGAAGAGTGGTGGTTTCTCTCTAGATGAGCTGCCTAGCCCGAATCTCTCTCTCTCTCTCACACACACACACACACACACACACACACACACACACACACACACACACACCACTTGTTGATGCCTTGTCTTTGTTTCTTTTTAATGGGGTTGACTACAGCCTTCGGCATCCCTTTGTTCCCTCTACCTTTGACAAGCATGTGTGCTGAATTTCATGATTCCCACCTATCATTGCATGTAATGAAATTGGCATATTAACTTGAGAGTAGCGGAAATTAGAGAGAGTACTTTGGTGAAAGTACTTTGTGAGCATAGTGGAACATAATTGATGGTAGCAACATAAACATAGCATTTAGTTAACTTGGCATGAACAATACTTTTGCAAGAGAGAGAATTTAGAGAACATGACAACAGTTGAGGACCGGATTTATGTGGAGCTTGTCCCCCCTCCAATAGGCATTTGTATTATGATTTCTCCCATTAAGAGAGACTTGTTACAATACAATCTTTGTGTTCCTTGTGACCTAGGTGATGCAATGAAGATGGAAAGCTTCATGCATCACAAGCATAACATAAAATTTGCAAAAAGCATTAACGATCCTAAGCCTCAATCTCAAGACCTCAAACACCTTCGAAGGTGGAGAGAGCTAGCAAGGAATGAGGGTAGGGAAGAAGAAGAAGAAACATTTTATAGGAGAAAGAATTAGTTTCTCACTTATCATCACTCTTCTTGCTAGCATACATAATAGCATACTAATGAAGATGGAGAAGATGGCAAGATTAAGCAAAGAAGCATGGCTCTTGGTTGGATTTTCATTCCATAGCCAAGAGTGTTGGTGTAGGCTCTCAACCTCTCTAGTTGCTTGGAGAAGGAGAGGGAGCTCTTTCACTTCACACCATGAGAGAGTGTGTGGGAGAGTATACCCCCTAAGAAGGCCCCCTACTTGCTTTGGTCGATCCCCCCTTGTAGCTCGCGCTTGAAGCTCATTGGACCCCTCCAGGCCTAGCCAATCACAAGCAAGAGTCATACAAAGCAACAAGGGTAGCCTTGGGACAAGTGTCCCCCTTTTCCCTTTTAGAGAGAGGGCTTGATATATGTAAAAACAATTAATTAAATCCACTAAATTATCATTGGACCCCTTGGGTGGCCAACCAATAGACTTTAGGCACACCATGAGGGCAACATCAGGAGGAACTTGACAAGTGTCCCTTTTTTCTTTCTTTGTACCAAGCATGCCTTGTGTGAGTGTGTGGGTGTTCTCTCTCATCCCCTCTCTTGTAGGGCTCTCCCCCTACTTATAGGGATTGATGATTGACTTTTTGACACCTCAAGCCCCTCAAGCTTAGGCCCAGTTCCCACCACAAGCTTGGCCCTTAAGTACCTCAAGCTTGGGCTGGGTTCCCACCTCAAGTACAACCCTAGCATCTCAAGCATGACAAGCACCTCAAGCATCTCAGTCATCAAGCACCTCAAGCACCTTAGTCATCAAGCACCTCAAGCACCTTAATCTTGGGTAGGGTTCCCACTTCAAACTTAGCCCTAGCTTACCTAAGGTCAAATGACGTTTTCACTAACTATAATTGGAGGTCTTCAATGAAGCTAACCCTAAGGTCTTTATGCTGCATTGGTTAGCATTGCTCTTTGATAGACCATCTCTCATTTGGGCCCCTTTACCATTGGCCCCGTGTTGAGATAGATCTATAAGCACATGTCTATATCTTAACCATTGGTCCCGGTTATTCTCCCACATTAAATGATCAGTTTAATATGAGAAAAATATTTGGGTTGGTTAGATATTAGATTTTATGACATTGCATCTCTATGCATCCAAGTGTGGCAAGCCGTTACAACTACATGCATGCTCTTTAAATCTAGAGGCTTTGTTTTCCTCTTCTTCGGCCACCACATGCGCCACTCTTTTATTATATGTGTGCCACAATGCTCTCTCTCTCTCTCTCTCTCTCTCTCTCTCTCTCTCTCTCAACCTGTAAGATGCAACCTGCAAGTGGGATTACAGTTGCATGTCGAGGAGCTAGGAGACTTGAGAGATGGGGACGAGGGTTGCTCACATTTCCTCTTCCTACTCTACAAGCTATGTCAAAGGTACCCATGGCTCCTAAGTCCCACATTTAAGCATGCCTTTTGTTATGCTAGCCGAGTATCGGCCTCTTCCTCACCTTGCATTTGGGACAGCCACGTTCATGCTCTTGAATCTTGTTTGTTAACGGCATCCTGTTGATAGTGTACTCTGGTGCGCACCTACTTAGCTGCTCAACATGCCACTATTCTTGTCAATGGCCATCAGCCTCGGATCCCTAACTTTACCACAACCAACCCTTTGTATGCCTTGAACGTCGTCTTCTTCCCTTTTTCTGCATCACTTTCCCCTCTTTGTTCACCTTTGCCAAAATTTATTTTCAAATTTCAAAGTATTGTGCACCTCATCTCCCCCATCTCACCCTCACACTGATGTGCTCCTTCCCCTTCTCATGGCTTCTCCACTTACAACTCAACAGCCCCAAAACCTTACGACAACCAACCCTTTGTATGCCTTGAACGTTGTCTTCTTCCCTTTTTCTGCATCACTTTCCCCTCTTTGTTCACCTTTGCCAAAATTTATTTTCAAATTTCAAAGTATTGTGCACCTCATCTCCCCCATCTCACCCTCACAATGATGTGCTCCTTCCCCTTCTCATGGCTTCTCCACTTACAACTCAACAGCCCCAAAACCTCACTCCACCATGTTCCCTCCCCCTCCCCCAACACAGCCCTCTGTCCCAATAGCAAGTGTGCCTTAGCTTAGCCTTGAGCCCATCGAAAAACAAAATCAGTTGGTTGAAGAGAGGGGAAGAAGGAAAAAAATCCGCTTGAAAATTTTAAGAATATTAAATTGGACAAAAAAAATCAGGACATTTAGCAAAATTCCCTCTATCCTAGGGGGATGTTTGTGAAATTGATTTTTCTCGAACACTGCTTGAATCAGTGCTCCCTGCATTTGCTCTGCCTGCACATCTGCACATCTACTTAGCTACTCAACATGCCACTATTCCCATCAGTGGTCGTCAACCTCAGATCCGTAACCTTACCACAACTAGCCCTTTGTATGCCTAGAACGTCCTCTTCTTCCCTTTCTCTACATCACCTCCCCCTCTTTGTTCACATATGCAAAAAGTTCTTTTCAAATTTCAACGTATACCTCATCTCCCCCATCCCCCCCTCACACTGATGTGCTCCTTCCCATATCCTCCTTTCCCTTCTCATGGCTTCTCCGCTCACAACTCATCAACAGCCCCAAACACCTCACTTCACCATGTTCCCTCCCCCAATGTATCCCTCTGTCCCAACAACAAGCAAAACACACACACACACACACACACACACACACACACATAGGCTCGTGGATCCCAATGGTGAAAATTGGGCAATGTAGCCTTCTCTCCAGCAACAGACACACACGTACACACACCCACAAAAAGAGAGAGAGAGAGAGAGAGAGAGAGAGAGAGAGAGAGAGAGAGAGAGAGAGAGAGAGAGAGAGCCCCTTTGCAAGAGGTGCACACACTTCTTGCACACACATCGATATAGAGAGAGGAGTGTAGAGGGAGAAAGAGAGGTTGTAATTGCTACAAACAACCTACATGGAGAGAGGGACCCAATTCGCAATTGTTGAGCGTTTTCATGGAGAGAATCCCCACGCTTTAGGAATCTCTCTCTCTCTCTCTCTCTCTCTCTCTATGTGCGTGCGTGTGCGATGCATCTTGTTTAGTTACCGTCAGCCCCAAGTCTACCTCTTCTCGCCCCCGCCTCGGCCCCCGTCCCGCCCCAACCAACATCTCTTGAGCTTCTTTTCTCCCACCTCCCTCCGATGCATGCCTAAAAAATCTTGTGAAACCACGTGGTAGTTCTAAATTTTGAGCTCCTCGAGTAGAATGGATAGTGGAGCTTAAAATTTTCAAGGAAGGAGAGGGACTCCATGTGTTACTCAATGGATCATTTAAAAGAAAACCTTACAAAACATCTAATCTAAAAGCAAAGGTGAAAGGTACGATTTGAAATCTACACTCTCTATATAAAGGAAGAGAGATGAGGTGTCACTCAATGGTTCACTCCAAAGAAAACCTTACATAACATCTGATCTAAAAGAAAAAGTAAAAGTAAAGGGTAGGATTTGAAATGCATCTATATCTATACTTGTATGCTATATATAATGGAGCTTAAAATCTATATCTATGCTATATATAATGGAGCTTAAAATTTTTGAGCAAGGAGAAGGCATCCACTTGTCACACTCTACAGCTGCTTTTAAAAGAAAACCTGAAGAAACAGAGTGATAGTGAGCTAGGCGAACAGGGGTTTCGTCCTTGGGAGCGCTTTGTCGGGTTGGTGAAGAGCGAGTGGTCTCGTTGGGAGAGAAAGGTTCATTTCGTAGGCATCGCCCCTGCTTGAGTGTGGTGGCACCTGCGTTTCATCTCCGTTCGCTCTCCCTTGCTTGAGCTTATCGGTACATGCGTGTCAAAACCCAAAGCTTAAGTAGCTTGGCGTTAAAGCAAAGGACAATCGCCATCGCCATCTTCATGTGCTACACGTTCATAGTTAATAAGAGTACCCCAATTAATAATCGCTTTAGCTGTAAAATTAAAGTAAATAATCATTTTTTGCTAGTGCCCTTCTAAAGTAAATAATCAAATTTTCAGCCCTTCTTCTCAGGCTTCCCATTTTATTTACTTTTTGGCAAAGCAAAGGTGTTGCTTGTGTGAGCAACGTACTTTTTGTAATTTGGGTTAAGTTTTGAATAGAAGGGGGGGTGTCGGTGAGACCTTTCACCGTGCCATGGCGAGCTCCTCTAAGTCGTCCTACGCCAAAGCACTGGCAGGCAAAGAGCATCCCGACGCTCTGAAGGCTATCGACTTTGCAAAACCGAGCGCCGATGATAGCGGTCAAAGCTCCCTTACTAGTCTGAGTAAGGAGGAACTGAAACAAAGAAAGACGCGGGTGGAAAAAGACCTAGTGTCAATCCTCTGTGCACTATCATTGAACAAAAGGTCGCACGAAGATTCGGCAACACAGGAGGATGTTGCTGAAGTGGCCAAAGTGGATAGAGCTTTCAGGGTACTCAAGAAAGCGCTCCCGCTGTCAAGACAAGGGTCAAACCTAAGGACTAGGGGAGTCATGGACTTCGGCCAGGGGCCGGACTAGACCGTGTGGATAGGGGATCCGTCTAAGGCAAGGGGCTAGGAGCCCGCCTATATAATGGGGGCTTGGGAGGAGGATCCTGGGTCTAGTTCCCCTAGTTCTTACACTGGTATCAGAGCTAAGTTTAGAAGAAAGTGCGTGGTCTTTTTTGCATGTTTCATCTGCATGAGGCAAGAGGAGGAGGCGTGAAGCCGCTCTACACAGGAAGATCGGCTGCGACCACTGCCTGGGCAACCCCGCTTGCGAGGAGGGAGGTGGCATCATCACCTGCGCGAAACAGGTTGATGGCGGGCTTGAACTGAGTGCGAGACCGAGCTGCACCTAATTCGTCACTGGGTCGGGCAGTTTCGAGCAAAGCAGGTGGTGGCGCTTCTTCTTCTCTCTCTCGACGGCTCTGCAGCAGCACACCATCGTCGGCTTCATTCTCCTTTTCACACGAAGTGCCCTAAGGCCAACGGCCTTGGGCAAAGTATCTAAAGAAGGGTGCATGCCCACCTCGGCATACACCCCCATACAAGCGACATCTTGGCATTTACAGTACCTTCATGCATACACGGTTTGGCACCTCTGCAAATTTTAGCCATTTTTCAGAGCTCCGTAGATTTTGAAAACCAGATTTTGCAGTTTTGAAAACTCGCAAATTTCAACTGATTTGGCGATTGCATAAGATGCAAACCCAGTTGTGTCGGCCACTATGAATTGATAGGTGCTTTCAAGTGCAACCTCGGCTGCAAATTAATTGCTGATTTCACGGTTGCTTGGGATTTACAATCCGGCTTCGAGTTCGGCGTTCGGTTCCATTGAAGGCATAATTATTCAGCTAATAATCACAAACTGCTATGACCTTGTTCCGAATCAGGGTTTAAAAGCCAAAAATTTCGGATCACAAATTGCAGATGAACGTTTGCAAGATCATCCATCAAGTCTACATTCAACGACTTCCAACTTGCTGGACTGCACATGATGCGAGCAAGTTCTTTGGGACACTCCAATTTTTCATCACCTTCAATTTCATCGGCCATTTGGAGTTCACCTTCTATACAACCGCATGTGTAATTAGCACGGCTAATCACCAATCTTTGCTACAAGTTTCTACATTCGGTATAGCTACGCGCATTTCTGTACTCCAAGGTATTACTTTCTCTTTTGTTCGCACACCACGTTTTCACCATGAGTGCGGAAATTGATGATCAACACATGTTTGACTTCGAATACTTGGAGTCACCTCCACCTGTGGATGTCGTGTGGTCGGATACTCTCACGGAGGGTACCACAGGGACAAATCATGCATACCCCGGCAGTCTATCTCCTCTTCCACATAGTGTGTTTGATATTCTAGAGGATGACAATAACTTGCCAGATGCCTGGGAGTTTGTCACTCGACAGGACTGGCAAACTTTTGATGCCCGATTTTGCAAGCTAGCTGTAAGGGTCCAAATATTGGCTACGCAAGTGGAAAATCTCACACAATTAATTTACAAAATGCTACCAGAAACAAATCTGGTCATGACCAACGTGGTCAGGAAGCCACTATCACAATCCGACTTTCAACGTGCAAAAAGTCAAAAATTATGCTTTATTTGCTTAGGAACGCATCAAAAAAGCCAGTGTCCACATGTTCGACAACGTAAGAATGATGCATTAGTTGGCGATTCGACATAAACTCCAGTTTTGGTGCAAGGCACAGTAGTTATAAACATAAACTCCAGTTTTGGTGCTGGGCACAGTAGTTATATGTCTTCATACGTGCATGTGGCTTTTCAGAGTATTGTCCATTTTTTGGCATTGGGTAGTGTTATGCACAAATTTCTTTTCTGAAATAATCATTTTTGGTACGACCAGTTTCATCATCTCGGCGTATACGATCCGTCGACAACATTATAAGATGCATACAATATCTGTGCAATAGGGTATACGTGTTGCAATATGATTTGTTGTGAACCACCAAATGCTTAACCAATTTCACGTGCAACACGGTTTCTAAATCGTGTTACCATTGACTTGGAGTCAAGAGCGGTGGAAACCAAGTTTACCGGTCCAATCGGTGCAAGGCACTTCTGGTGTTAATGTTTACGTTTACAACTGTCATGGTAGCCACGGGCTTCCACCTTTGTATGCAAGGCATGCTACCCAGATGGTATCAAGTACGTTCTCACACAATCACTCTGTCAAGGACAATATTCATTACGAATGGTTTTTGATTGCTGTCCAAAAACAACACCACTAAAAGAACCTAAAACTCGGACTTAATTCAAAGGCAACGTGCTATCATTAAGTCACACTGGTGTCGTCACAACCACATACCAGATAGGTGAGTTAGTCTGTGACTTGTTTTTCTAATCCCTCTCCCGTTAAGAGTCCTATCGGACAACTGTTGCATGTTTATAGGATAAGCTGCATGCGAGACATAAGATGCATAGGGGCATGACAATCAACTATACACGTCATAGTCGTATAAGGACAGATCCTTAGCCCAGCATGCTCTTCTCTCTCTCAAAGAATAATGAAAAATTTTTACGACTATTTTGATACATGTTTTGCTCGTGAGTTAGCCTGAGCCACGGTGCTCTCACTCTCAGCTAGTAAGTGGTCAAGACGCCACTCCAATTCGTCTTCATCAGTTTCTCCATTGAACACTAATTTGTTATTCACATTAGGACTATGAGCCACACAGGCTAAGAGCCATTGTCAAGACCTGGGGTAAGACCCACGGCTGGTAAATCTTGGGTGATTGTTCTCCAGCTTGAACAAATCTATCCCTTGGAGTTTCCATTGATGTTACTGGCCAAGCAAGAGTCTTGCCATTACAGATCTTCTGGATATTTCTTATGCACTACATGTTTTGGTGTGACGATGGAGTTGAATTTTGAATGAACTCCACTCGTATAGGCAGATCTATAACACGGCGTATAGATGCAGCAATCAGTTGAGACAGCATGGTTGTCCGTATGAGCTAGGTATTTCACTTGTGTAGATCTCCTGCTCTCTCTATAACACTACGAGTGTCTATGGCAGCACAATTTTGGGGCAAGACTCGGCGGATGATTGCTAAATCACCCCCTCGTCATGGAGGATCATGGTTTGATCTATTCTCATTATACTTTCAAGGAAAGAAGTCCTCAATATACCACGCGGTAGTGGATGAATTCAACTTCTCAAGTTCATTCCAATCATTTTGTACACGGTTGACTATGTTGGTTATTGTTACCTGCTAGTTGAGCAGTTTCTACAAAGGGTCTTACCAAGGGGTTTGACTATGTAGATTCCAATCAATAGGTTTGGATTGCAAAGGCAACACCCAGGGTTTCCAGTACCATGTTGCTTGTTTTCTCAACAGGTGGGCGACGTGCTCCTCTGTATTTGACTATGGGTAAGTGAACATTCAGTTCAATCTCCAGGTACACATCTAATGATTTGGTGTTATTTCAGTTTTTAGTATGCATTGCTTGGTTTTTTCAAGTCGTTTAAATACGCTTGAACATATCAAATCCATGCCAAGGGAATGTTGGAACAAAGTATTTTGGGCCGTAGTGTCCACTGTACATTATGCTGTTATGAACCCACTTGTCGGGTTCGATTTGGCACATGCTGTCACATGGGATACAACATGCTCTAGGAACTCAAGGAGTTTAGTTTAGCCAATGTGGAGCAATGATAATGAGGGTCACTCCCGTCGTAGAGTGTTTGTAGTTACCTCCACACACAAGTACATCTCGTACTTGAAGGATGTTTTTTTTACAGACATCCTTATTCGAGACATATTCCACACGTGGAGAATATGCGTCTCTGGGACTGACACTGGTGCCTAATTCCTAATGATGTGTCGCGACAAAGTCCTTATGTGCTAGTCGCATCCGTTCATTAGACCATTTGGAGCACATAGTATCAGGAACAATTTCAGTGGCCAGAAATTGTCGGGTACTCGATACAGACTTGTTGCGATGACAAGTGCTATAAAACTACCTTAACGGAGGGTCGTTTCTACATATAGCCAAGTATGCTACATTACCGAGAATGTCTCATGGTTGGTACCTAGGTGTGACTGAGCTTTCACATTCGGTTGTGGTCCAACTCTTGTTGAAAGGCTTTCACGTACGTACCGTGGAAAGTCCCGTCATGGAATTGCGGTTTGGATAAATTTGTGTTAAATGCATACACACTAGGTGTTATGGGCCCTAGTGTTTAACACTGATTTATTTGGAGCGGCATGCCAATTCATGAACTTTATTCTCTCTGCACCTTTTTGCACTGAGAGTGCAATTTCTACTGCAGAGTTATGGTGAATTTACACCCTGCCATAAAAGGTAATGGCTCAGTATGGGTATATTTTTTGCTAAAGGATCTGTGAAGAGCATATGCTAGCACAACGCATGATTTCTTAATGGGTGATTCTCTCCCTATTCTAGAATTTTCTTAAGTAAAGTTTTTTCAACTTTGAACGCCTGTTGTGGTGGGGTTGGATATGGTTTCAATAGTTTCATAAGTCAAGGATGTGCTGACAAAGTATGTTGGCAAGTAACCGTCATTAGGGATGAACATGTAGATCTTTGTGTTCCAAACTATTCAGAAGTCTGACATGAGGACACTCCCTATTCTATCCCTCAATAGTTATGAACTTTTCAAGATACTCACTCGAGTAGGAAATCTGGCTCACAACTGCATGGAAAGTTACGCCAAGGATTTCTTGCATTATTCCAGTACCTTCAGAAGAAATAGCATGCCAAGGGTAGGACCCGGCACGGCCAAGGGCCAGGACGGACATGTAGTCAAGGGGGTCCCTATATTTAGCAGGCTGTTAAGGCGGTTACGCCGCTAGCGAAAGCTAAATAGTGAGAACTCAACCAACAACAGAATTTGTCAGACGAGGACGGAGCTTGACCGCAGGCGCATGGAAACAACTAGGTGGGTGTCAAATCACCTACTCGACCTTCTAATGACAATCACTACTAAGGAAATCAAATCTAAGTTCTAAAATACGCAAGTGACTGAAATCTGTACTACAAACGAATGTTATACGAAACAGGATCTAGAATCATTGAATCGATCTCAAACTCAAGGGGAAGTCTATACACTAGGTAAGAACAACACCCTAAAGACTTGAATTGCAAAATCAACCTATAACCACTCCGTGCGGTAAACGCGTATGAAGACAGGCTGAAAAATACAGGTGATCGAAACTTGACCCCGATGGTACTAATGTGTAGCTCTACTTGTTGTGGTTCTATAGATATGCTGCACGCTCTATTCCGACACACGAGTTGGAAGAAAACTCACACCGAAGCTCGTAGGAACTTACCACACATAGAAGCCGATAGCGCGCACTCTTGGTATCAGTGCGTAGCTCTCGCCGTTGCTAACACAATGGTGGTGTCGCTTCTCCAATGGCGGCTCCGTAGCTCGCGTAGCAAGTAGATAAGACTCTCTCTCTCTCTCTCTCTCTCTCTCTCTCTCTCTCTCTCTCTCTCTCTCTCTCAGACACAGTCACGGCGCTCAAAAACTCACCTTTGATTAAAAACTGAATCTCCTTAGGTTACAAAAACTTTGGCTTATATACCTCAGCCTTGGAGGTGAGAACATCTCTAACTAATTACATCAGCAAGTGAAATTACTTCGGGATTACAAGCTGGAAACTCAATTGAGTCCCGTTACTTAATGAATGGCTCAATTCAAAATCAATGTCGGAAAGACATTTATTACAATCAATGGTTACAAAAATGATGAGTGTGAGCAAAAATGTGGGTGTGATCCTCTGCTGGCTCAACACTCCCCCCCTCCGCGTTCATGTCGTCCCTGACATGACTTTTATGCTTGGTCAATAAAGTCCTGTCGTCTTGAGCATCTGCAAATGTGATTCGTATCGTAGGTTGCCGATGGTCAAGGTTGGGCCGAATATTTTACTTTCGTGGGTGAAAAAGCCGGTGTAGAAAGCTTCTTCGAATGTTTGCATGTGGGAGCTAGGCAAAAACATAATCCTCTGCTATAGGAGGTGCAACACTTTTGGAGAAGGCTGCAATGAAAGATCATACATCATATCAGTCACTGTGTCGGCCGTCGATAGTAGACTCGAGGTCGTGGCTTTATCTGGCGCGAACACTTCAATGCAAGCTAAGAGAGTCCTGCAAATTTTCTTGAGCATCTGACACGAAAGGTCAGGAGAGCCAGTAAAGAGCTTGATGGTGCGCGTTAGGGTTTTCACCATGTAGGCTTTATCTATTCTCTCTCCTGCCTTTGGTCCTGGCATCCTGGGGTAATTAAGCCAATTTGGCTTCTTTTCTGCAATCCTACCATGCTCTTTCCAGCTTCTGACTCTTGGCACCGGGCAGAAGGTTGCATCCTCCCGAATCTCCTTTGATGCCTCTACCAAGTAGATGAGGTAGGCTGGGTATTTTTTCAGCCAACCTTTCCTCCATCTAGGCTGCGAATCTACAATCTTCTTTGATTGTTTCTCTTTTGTGATGTCGCCTTCGTAAAGAGCGACATACTGCTCCTCCTCTATTCTCTTTTTTGTTTTTATCACTTCAAACTTCATCAAAGGGAAAGGCAGGCTGGGTTGCATCGACTCTTCATGGAGCACTTTTGTGTCTAGTCCCTGAAGTCTAATGGAGATTAGGAGTCTCCTCTCCCATTCCATTTCCGCCTTGGCACTCTCCTCTGTTGACTTTTCTATTTGATCATGGAGCCTTTGTTCTTCTTCTTCAGAGATTCCTGAAGTTGAGGTCACCTCTTGAACTGGGGCTGGATCTTCAATTGTGGTTGCCTCTCCAGTTTCTGGTAGCTCTATGGCTGCTCCACCTGATTCTTCTTGTGGTGTCTCTGTCTCTCTTCTTTGTTGCTCTTGTAGATCTTGGAGCTGTTTGCGGAGGGTCTCATTCTCTGTTCTTAGTGTTTGATTTTCTAAAGTGAGCCTCTCCTCTGCTGCCAATGATCCCTCCGCAATGTGAAACCTTTGCACTTGCTCTAATCTTAGCTCTCCTTGTAAGCTTCGGACCTGGTCTTCCAGAGCTGGTACAAGAGCTCCCTCTTGTTCGGTTCCTGCTCTGCTAGCTCTAGGGGTAGTCTTGAGTCTAGTGATTATTCTTTCTTGGAGCTCGACTCTTTCCCTTAGCTCAATGAGCTCATCTTTAGCCGCCTCCAAGTCGTCTTCCATCCGCTCCCTTGCTTTCTGTGCACTTGTTACTTCTCTTGAAGCCTCGGCTAGCTGGAGTATCAAGCCGTCTCTCTCGTTTTTCGCGTCGTAGAGTGATGCTTTATGACTTTCAGATTCAGTCATAGCATTCTCTAATTTCCTCTGCAACTCGGCTTCCCTTTGTTTGGCTGTCTCAATCTCCACTTCCTTTGCCTTGGATCTTTCTTTGATCTTGCTGAGCAGTTCATGCACCATGTGCATGTCTTTTTCATCTTCATCTGTCAACTCTAAAGCTTTTTCTGCCACCACCTCCACTGGCTTCGGCTCTTCTAGTACGTTCTGCTCGTCCAGTTTCTCTTCACTCTCTTTTGTACTCTTTATTTTTTCCTCTGTCCCTCTCCGATCATCTTGTTTTTGTAGGGGGATCCCATAGACTGCCTCAAGGGCCTCTTCTTCAGTGTACCCTATCGCTACCAGATCCTCATAATCGTTTTTCTTTTGCTGAATTGGATCTATCTCCTTTTCCTTGGTCCAGGCCTCCGGCTTTTCCATACCAGCCGTGTCCATCTCTACTGTGGTCTCTTCCACAATGATTTCCGTCTTCTTCGGGCTTGGTACATCAGTAAAGGAGGGCTGATTGTCCTCAGTCATCTTGGCTTTCCCTTTGTTTGCTTGCCCGTCTTTCTCTTGAGGTTCAGTAGACTCGTCTACTTTCTTCTTCCCCTTGTCGTCCTTTTTCAACTCAGCTTTTAAAAGCTGTACTTCCTCTTCAGTGTATGGCTCGACAGGTTGTTGCTCCAGTATAGCCTCTGACTCCTCATAAGCTCTAATATATTGATCATATTGATCAACATGTGGCCTGGCTGAGCTAGTTCCGACTTTAGTGGGGTCTGGTACCCACTTTTCTTCAAAGTCCCCCTTTAGAGCTCTTTCCGCTCTAAACTGCTCCACCAGTCTTTCCATCCTTGCCGCTTTCTGACTTTTGGTTTGCTTGGGAGCAACCTTCTTCTTTGCTTTCTTCATAAGCGGCTCATCCACATCCTCTTCAGGTTCTGAAACTATTTCTAGTTTCCTGCGTGCTCTTGTGGACGCCCTCTTGGATACTTCAGGCTGTTCTTCCTCCTCATCGGCTTCTCTAAGCCACTCATTCTGGGAGGGAACCTTTGGCCATTGATCTCTGGCTCCAATAGCTTCATAAGCTATTCTTGTCAGAACTTCAGCTCCTCCTATATACTTTGGCTTCTCGTTGTGCATGGCAATTACTTGCTCGTGGATGTGTTGAGCGTAATTCACCTCTTTTGGCATATTGCTCTTCAATGCCCATGTGATGGTAGTTGCAATGGCATGGGGTGGTGTCGTATACTTTTGCGATCTTTTACTGCAAATATGGAGAAACTGGTTGTACAGTCGGCAAAGGGTTGCCGCTCTTTGGTCTGCCATATCTCCATAGGTTGCATTCTGTTTCTTGGACCCATAAACCTCTATAGGCTCCCTTCTTTCCCTGATAGAGCTCCCTTTGTTGTGCAGCTTCAATGCATCTGCAATGAGCTGTGGAGTGATCTGTACCTCTACTTTCTCTCCATCCATTGCTGTCAATGTGGCTTTCCCATCCTTCTAAATGGAGGTTGCCAACTCATACACTCTTCTTGTATCTACACCTGCTGGTCTCGAGGTGAAGAATCTGTGCAAGTCTGCCCTTTCCAGGTACCTGCTGATGTTCTCTGACCTGCTATAATCCAACAATTCTTGTGGGATCATCGGTATATCCACCGCTTGCCCTTGAGGATCTCTGAAAGTCCCCTGGTAGATCTTTATTCCCTCTTGTTCCAGTACTGCTTCCTCCACCCAAGTTTTGGTTGGCTTGAGGGTTTCTGCTGGAATGTCAAAGGGTTCTGCTTCTGCAAGAGCATCTTTGATTGTCGGTCTTTTTCTCTTTGTTGCTGATGACTTGGCGGAATCCATGGATCCTATAACTCCAATTTCAGAAGTTAGCGTCTTTTTAGTACTGAAAGCCGAAATGAAGCTTTTAACTATTCAAATGACTTGAAAATTGAAACATGAGCTATTCGGGGCCTAAGGATGCAGGGTAGGTGAAAAAATATGCAAACTGGGCTCAAAATCATGCTGGAGACATCATACGCGTATGATGTCTTTTGTGTCAAAATGACTTCATATTGGTTGTGCTTGTAGCTGATAGTGTATACATGAGTATCATATGCTTGGATTTGAGTTTGGATCCCATTTGGTCAAGTTTTGGCCAGTTTAGTCCAGTTCAGGCTCTTGGCAAAATTTTGAAAGGGAATTGGATTTTATGATCCAAATTGGATAAAACTTGGTGGTTCACCTTCAAATGGCATGTAGATCACTTCTGTTTGGTGGTTGAAGCCCTGAGGTGCCAAAATCACATAGTGAGACATCATACGCGTATGATGTCTTTTAGTGTATTTTTGGACCAAATTTCTCTATAAGCTTGGATTTGGCTTTAGATAGGCTTATTCAGTGGATTTATGAAGTTTGGATAGATTTTGGGCTAAAAATGGCTCTGGAGACATCATACGCGTATGATGTCTTTTTCATCAATTTTTCATGGGATTGGTTCTGTGGACTCCCCATGTACTAGTGAAGGAATGTCCCTACTCAAATCTTGGTTTGGACTTGAGTATGTTGGATTTGGGCTAAAATAGGCTTTGGATGAAGGATTTTCCCTCAATTGAGCTAATGGGATGATCCACTTGACCAAATGGTTCCAAACTTCATATGTAGCATGTATTAGATATATATAATGGATGTATGATGTCAAATGAGCAGTTTTGGCTCTGTAAGTGCAAATAGACATCATACGCGTATAATGTCTTTTGTGTCAAAATTGTGCTTTTTGGTTCCAGATAGCTTGTAGATGTGTTAATCAACAATCCTACAAAGTTTCATTGAGGTTGGAGTTATTTTGACAAAATTAGGACCAAAAATCAATTTTATGGCCTACTTTGCGTCTTTTTGGTTTTCCTTGGGTTTTCTAACTCCAATTCTCATGATACTTGGTTCATAGGATGTGATTAACATGTGGAATGAGGATATGCACTCAAATGTTGAAATGGATGTGAAAATCATGCTGTGAGACATCATACGCGTATGATGTCTTTTCTTGAAATGTTGGTCTTTTTGTGCAAAGAATGCTTTGTGCTAGTGCCCTAAGCCCTGCTAACTAGTTTTCAACTTAAAAAGTCATCAGTTTAGCTAAAAAGCCCCCTTATAGGCATTTCAGTCTCCGAAGTCGTCTTTTTGCCTTGGAGTTGAATTTCTTCAACTTTTCTTCTCGAGAGTTGCATTTCCAGCTCATTGGATATGTTGTGAAGCCATCTATTTGGTTGAACTTGACTTTGGCTCCCTGTTCTCCATCTTTCTCCATTTGGTTGCCCGAAAGCGTCTTTTTCACCATCGATAAGTGAATCAGCTTTCTTTTGGGTTTTGCTTGCAAACATAAGTCATCCATGTATATTTGAAGCTGCTTGTGAAGTTTCATGTCATTTGGTTGTCAATTTTAGCCGTTATGCCAAAATGACGCTTTGTGTGTCCGCAGCCGAATCGGTTGTTCCGACCTACTTTTGGTGATCCAAACCGGGAGATACTCCATGGTTGTATTGCCCTCGATGTTGTTAAGCTTCTTGAGAAGTTTTGTGTCGTTTCGACAACTTTTTCCTGTTTGCCTCTTGCAGGCTCTGTTGACCTAGGGTTTTTCAAGTCGTTCATTCTCGAGCTTTGAGTGTTAGAAACCCATCTTCTATGCTAGGGTAACCCACCTCTAAGTTCTTGCAAGGTTTGGTTAGGCGGTTGTGCCCCTACCTAGCGTTCTTCCCCATTCCCCGTCTGCTCTTGTTTCTTGGTTTTGGTCAGTTTTCGCGACAAAAGTTAACGATAAGCATCAAAAGCTTATGGCAACGAGTCTACCTCTCATGTTTGGTGTCCTCTGAGCTCTCGTAGCAGTCGTAGAAGGCGGTAGAAGGTCGGATGCTCCTGTGTGCTCTTTGCTCTCTCCAAGAAGGTAATAGTGGAAATGAGCTTGAAGGTGATGTGAAAAATACTTAACTTCGGGCTTCCCGGATCACTTGTTACCAAATTTGACATGTGCTCCTATCTCGTCG
Source organism: Adiantum capillus-veneris (assembly GCF_014529385.1). Lineage (NCBI taxonomy): Eukaryota > Viridiplantae > Streptophyta > Polypodiopsida > Polypodiales > Pteridaceae > Adiantum > Adiantum capillus-veneris. The sequence goes on from NC_140945.1 coordinate 55,979,539, forward strand.
TGAAATGCACTTTAGGATTTGAAATTTCTCAATTTGGACTCCGTTTGACCTGTTTCTGAGAAATCTGTCCACTTTGCCAAAATTCTGTCATTTCGGGCTTTCCGTAACTTTTTCAGAATTGTACTCAATTTTTACCATGGGTTGCCCTTGTCATTAGGACCGTCACCGTCTATTCTTTTCTTTTTTTCCGATCTCATTTCACCTGCTTTTTTATTTTTCTTTTACTTTTATCAAGAAAATCATAAAAAATAAAGGAAAATAGCAAATTGAAGCCAAAAAATTCCAAACATACACAATAAATAGCTGGTAACCCTGTGTATATGAATATACACTTATTTGTGATTTCTGGACTTGGATTACCACTTTTTTCCACTTTTTAGCTCCAAAAACACTCTTATTTAGTGATATTTACACGTCTAGAGACCCAAATTCATCATTGGATCTCTTCTTGTTGCAAAACAAGGTATATAAGGGCATAAATATTATCAATATCCGCAATCAAACATAAAAATTGCAAAATCATGTAAGACACTGCCCTTGTAATATAATTTTTTGTTTTTCTTTGTTTTTTTTTTTTTCTTGTAGCTGCTTTGTAGCATTTTTTTCGCTTGTAGCTGCTTTGTAGCTCCTGTATACCTGTATACCTCCCCCCCTCCTAGTCTGAGTCCTCCCGGACGACTATGAAGTGTCTGTGGGCGAAGCAATGTAGTTGTTTTGGTCATAAGCTCCCAATGCAATTGTAGAGCGATGATACAACAGTCTTTCCAATAAAGCTGCTCTTTGTTTGATTGAAGGATTGGTGGTCGGGTTTTGGGTTGGTGATACTTCGGTAGTAGAATCAGTAGATGGATTCTTCTTTACTTTGTTGTTCTTTTTTACAATCCAAATCTGCTTCCGCTTCACTTGTGCTTGCCACAAACTCTTTGCGACCCAAACCTGCTTTGTTCTTTTTGTTGATTTCCTCGACTGGAAATACCTAGGAGTTTCCGTTGATTGTACTGAAGGGAGTTCCTGTTTACAAATCTTTGGGATCCAAATTTGCTTGCTATAGCTTTGTGCCGTCATGAACTTCTTTGGAATCCAAATCTGTTTCACTGTCCTTAATTGTCTGGAATCACTCTGTTGTCTGGTATTGAAGACTCTGTTTTCCACCTTTGTGTTCTCTGGCACAACCTTTTTTGGTCTCCATACCAACTTTGACTCCTTTTTTTTCCAAGGTTGAGCTGTTATATTATTGCTTGTCTTCCTTATCCAATGTTGAGATTTCCTCGTCGAAGAGCAATCCAGTTGTGTAGAAACTTTTGGTTGCCATTGCTTCTTCTTTTTCTCTGGTTGTTGTTTGCCCTTGTTCGTGGATTCTTCCTTTGTAGTTGGCTTTGCTCCTTTGGTGAACTTAACTGATTGACTTTCACCTTCGTATTTGATAAGCACTGATTCAGAACTCCAGTCAATCATTGCATTGTATTGCTTCTGCCATGGTTGTCCGAGCAATAATGGATGTTGTGTAGCTTGGTCTTCAACCACATAAAACATATGAGGATACACATACTGGTTAATCTGTATATGTAAAACTGTGCATCCGACAGTTTTGATTGAATTCTCAGAGTAACTCTTTAACTCTTGCTTGGCAGTTTGTAATTTAGTGTCATTTGTCAATTGTCTATATAAACTGAGTGAAAGTAGGTTAGTTTGAGCTCCTGAATCCAATAGTGCTCTGGCTTTGATTTGGTTGGTTCCTACTTTGCATTCAATGATGGGTTCTTCTTTGTCATTATCCATTTCTGTTATACTGACTGCGTTTATTCGTATTGCTCCTTCATTGCGCTGTTTCTGACGCAGTAGTTTTCTTTTCTCCATTCTTTCCTTCGCCTCGGCTTGCGCTTCCTCCAAAATCATTTTCTTTTTCTGGACACGCAGCTTTTCTTGATGTATTTTGAGAAGCATGTCTTGGGTTAGCGGCAAAAGATACTTTTTCACTCTGCATCCACTAATCCAATTGGGCATTTCTTCTCCGTCTAATGTAGCAAGCTTGACGGCTCCACTTGGTGATAGATCTTTAATCACCAGAGGTCCCATCCCTCGCTTTTTAAGCTTCTTAGCATGCTGTTTCAGAGTGTAAACTAGGACATAGTCCCCAACCTTAAACTCTTTAGTCCGCACATGCTTATCAAAAAATTCTTTTTGTCGCCTTTTTTGAGCGTAGATAGAAGCTACTGCTTTTAGGCGAAGCTCGTCTAGCTTTTCCAGGTCATCTATTCTATCAGAAAGCTCGTGCCCTGTCCACTCTAGATCCTTAGCCACCCTTAAGGTTGAAATCAAGAATTCTATTGGTAAGATAGCATTTAGCCCAAAAACCATGTTATATGGGGTCGTTCCTATTGATGTTTTATATGCTACCCTATATGCCCATAATGTTGAATGCAACTTCTGGTCCCAGTCAGTTCTCGACTCAGATACAATCTTCGTAAGGACCGTGCATATGGTTTTGTTTGTTGCTTCAGCTTGTCCGTTTGCTTGTGGATGATACGGGGCTGATTTCCTATGGATTACCATGAATTCATCTAGAAGGATCTCTATCACTTCATTTATAAAATGTGTGCCTCGATCACTCACAATTTCTATTGGCAATCCATATCGTACAAAGACGTATTCATATAGAAATTGTGCCGTGGTCCTGGCATCTGCTTTTTGAGTTGCCTTTGCTTCGACCCACTTTGTTAGATAGTCTGTAGCCACAACGATGTATTGTGCATGAGTCTTATATGCAGGAGGTGAAATGGGTCCGACATAATCAATCCCCCATTTTGCAAAAGCTCTTGCCCCCATCATTGGTCTAAGCGGCATATCATCTCTTTTAAGTGGTACTTTGGTCCGCTGACAGTCATCGCACCGTTTAACGTATTCCTCAGCGTCCATATGTAATGTTGGCCACCATATTCCTGCGGCTAAGACAAGTTTTGTTGTCTTATCACCTGAGAAATGGCCTCCACCTACTCCTCCATGAGCTTGCTCTAGGATTATCACATACTCAGACTCTGATGCGCAAATCCTAAGCTGGTTGTCTTTACCTCTCTTATAGAGTTGATCTCCTATTAAAGCGTAATCTCTAGCTTCTGTCTCTACAGATTTCTGACGAGCTTTTGACGTTCCTTCTGGGAAAGTTCTATTTGTGAGATATTCAACAATATACTGACTCCATTCTGGAGCGATCATTATCTGATATAATGTCGAATACTCTGCTGGCGGTTTTGATGAACATACAATACATACAGTGACATATTCATGTACGCTTTCTTTCATTCCTGGCCAATAGACTCCCAATTGTAACAAATTCCTATATGTGTTCCTTCTTGAACAATGAAATGCACATTCCTGAACATGTGCTTCGCGCAGATATATATTATATTCCTCAGGATTGATGCATAGTCGTAAAACATGATCATTTCCCAATTGATACAACCTTCCTGCAACCAATTGAAGATTCTTGGATTGCTGAATAGCAATATGTTTCTGGTTGTATTCTCTTCTATCGAACTCTCCTCCATAGGTTAATAGGTTAACGACATTTTGAGACCACTTCGGTATCATTTCTATGTTGAACAAGTACGCGTCTGGCATGTCGTCATCTACTCCTATAGGGTCTTCTCCATTCGTCAATCGCGAAAGATGATCAGCTCTAAGATGTGTTTTTCCTTTCTTTACTACTACCGTGAAGTCGAATTCCAGTAAGATAATGAACCATCTCACTATTCTCCCGGTATTGCATGGTTTATTCACTAGGTAGAGCAAGGCTTGGTGATCCGTAAAAAACACAAACTTGTTGGCTAGAAGATAATGCCGAAATTTCTTCACAGCATATATCATTCCTAATCCTTCTCGCTCTGTTGTGGTGTAATTCTTCTCTGCATTGTTGAGCTGTCGACTGGCGTAACAGATAGGAAAATCCATGTTTCCTTCTTCTGGCTGAGCCAGAATGCATCCTATTGCATATGCCGAAGCATCTATATGCACATGGAATATCTTCTCCCAATCTGGTGATTTCAAGACTGGAGCAGTAATGAGTGCCTCTTTCAATTTCTTGAACGATTCCTCACACTCCTTCTGTCCATTCAAAGTTCACTATTAGCCTGTAAAGTGGTTGGCCTATTATAGCGTACATGTAAATGAATCGTCTATAATATCCGCAATGTTCCATAAAGCTCAGTACTTGTGTCGCATTGGTTGGTCTAGGCATATCCACTATAACTTTTATCTTCTCTAAATCCGTGGATATTCCGTTTTGTGAGACAATATGTCCCAGAATTCTGCCCTGTCGGACCATAAACACACATTTCTCACGATTGAGACAAATGCGATATGTCCTACATTTCTCAAATACTTTTCTTAGGTGTTCTAGATGCTCATCTCTCAGAAGAAAATGTACACATAAGTCATCCATGTATATTTCTAGAAACAACCTTAAGTATTCTTTGAAAGCATGCGTCATCAGCCTCTGGAAGGTTGCGGGAGCATTGGTTAGACCAAAAGGCATAACCCGATAAGCATAAATTCCCCACTCCGTTGCAAAAGCTGTTTTATGTTGATCTTCCAGTGCTATGGTTAGCTGGTTGGTTATATCCTGAAAAACCATCAAGAAAAGAGTATGCTGTTTTCCCTGATACACGCTCTAGAACATGATCAGTTATCGGCAGGGGATAATTGTCCCGGATTGTTGCAGCATTCACTTTCTTTAAGTTGACACACACTCGGAGTTTTCCGTTCTTCTTGGGTACCACCACAATCCGAGATACCCAATCGGTGTGTTCAATCTCGTATATGAATTCAGCTTCCATTAGCTTATCTATCTCTTCTTTGATTCGCTTAGCAAACGTATCATTATATGTGTATGGTCTCTGTCTGCTAGGCTTTGCGTCTTGTTTTAGTGGGATTGTGTGTTGTCATATCGATGGGTCAACTCCCTTTAAGTCCTTATAAGACCATGCAAACACATCCCTGTACTCTCTGAGAAGACTCAAAAGTCTCTCTTCCTCGCTTGGAGACAAATCTGTGGCTATGTACACCGGTCTAGGTGTCTCACCTGGAGCTGCTAAATCTACTTTTTTTGCATCCTCCGGTCCGTCATAAGATTTGTTCTCCCTTCTCTCTCGAATAGGTTGGGTTAATACCACCTTCCTATCCTCAATTGTGAATTTCCTGTAGTGAGAGGGAACATCCATGTTTTCCTTGATTTTGGCGTTTTCGTCCTCTCCACTCTCAATTTCTGTTGTCCAAACTTCTTTCAGAGTTTTCTTGAGCTCTCTGTACTTGTTTCTACGTTCTAACTTGGACTCCGTGTGTTCTCTGTTGCGCTTGTTCTTTTCTGATTTTTCAGTTTCAGTTTTCGTTCCATTCCTTTGAACTCGATTTCTTGAGCCTCTTTTATTTTTTCGTAAGCTCTTTTGATCATTGCCTCTCATTCTTCCAGAAATCTTGTCCTTAACACAATCTTCCGCCTTTACTAGCATTAGGAATTGATTTTTTCCTCTTATTCTAGGCATTGGATTGGTTCTAACCCCCTTTGTTTTTTTCTTTGCTCTATAGCGTTTCTGGCGTTGTTTAGTTTGGTTCGGAAAATCATAAAATCGGACATCCGTTATAATTTCTTCGTTTCCGCTTGAATTGTCCGTTGACTCGTTGTCTGCTTCATTTCCCCACTCAGGATAATTGGGAATGTCGTGAAACACCTCCTCTTCATCTTCCTTTTCCAGTGTATCGTTCTTTTCAATTTCTTTTTCGAGTAAAGTTCTCAACATGAAGTACGGAACCACATCGTACCCATCCTTGTCGCAAAATTTTGTTGTGGGACCATCCGGAATTGCACAAACATCTAGGGTTGCTAGAATGTGTGTCCATTCTAATGGTTCAAGCGTGTCCTCTGGAAAGGGTTCTCCTATATAAGTTTCATCTTCGATAGCCCTTTCTAAAACACATTCTTCTTGTTTCAGACTTCCACATTTCGAGGCTCCACACATCCATAACTCCTTGGGCTTACCTAACCAAGCTGGAAATTCGGATCCCACCAAAGTAGTTGAATCAAACTCCTCTACCGGTGTTCGGTTCACATCTTTGTAGCTATGGTCTTTTAGGTTCACACGTGTAGTGGTTTCCATATTTCTCAGGTATATGTGATCGTAGCCCCAATCTTGGACCATTTTCAACTGTCTCATGAATGGTCTTCCCAGTATGATATCATAGTTATTCTCCTTGCCGAAATCGACAATAGCAAAAGTATGTTCGTATTCAATGCCGCAAGAAGTCACTACAACTTTCTCTAATAACCCCATAGGTTTCTCCATGTGTCCATCTGCTAATTGGAGTTTCAACCTAGTCTTCCTTATTGCTGGTTTCCCCCATTTTTTCCAGATTTCTTTTGTAGCAATGGCTACCCCAGCTCCGCTGTCTAGTATTGCCATCGTGTTCACTCCTTGGAATTCAACTGGTAAGGTTGTATTCCCCTCTTCACCTTCGCAATACTCTCCGACCTTGTTTAAGGGTACAGGCTTAGCGTTCTTTTGTGGTTTGCTCAGCTCTTGTATACCCTCTTTCAGTCTCGATGTTGGGTCTTTTATCCCGAATTTCTCCAAGCATTTTCCTACAGTGGTCCACATATGTGGTCTTAGCCTCAAAAGCTCAGCTAGAGTGATAGTGCATGTCACTGGTGTTGACAAGATCTCTATCAATCCTTGCGAGTCCATGACTTTTTCTGATGAAATTCTTCGTGAGGGAAGTGCTCTAATCTCGGATTTTGCTTCATACTCTCCTAAGTATGAAGGTAAGGTTTTCAGTGAGTGAGGTTTGCTCTCCATTGTTCTAACAGAGCCCCCATCTCCCCAGTAAGATTGCAGATCCAAGTCCACTTGAGATCCTGCCTCAAATTCCACTATGGGAGGGTTCCTGATGTCCTTTTCCCAATTTGTCTGATTAGCTTGGCAACTTAGCTCGTTTGCAAAGTTTGCCTCTCTCACTTGTTTCCAAAATTCATTGTAATCCTCATCTCTTCCGTAAGACCTCTGTATGACTGGATGAAAACTCTCTATCTCCTGATCGGTTGTGTTCAACACTATGCGGTCATCCTTGTGTGTATTTTCAGGCTTTTGTGCACTGGGAGTCTTTTCAGCTACCCGTGAAACAATAGTCTCTTGCTGAGTTGGGTTTTCCGTTCCACAATTAATTGTTTCTTTTGGTGGTTCTAATAAGGCTTGTGCAGTCTCGATCATTCTCTGGCACATTTCAAGTCTCTGCTTTTCCAATTCCGCGTTTGGGTATGTCATCCACCTCTGTTCTTGTGTTTGGTTGTTCTTTAACCTAGCTTCGTAAGCTCTCATCAGTGCGTCCAATGGTTCGTGTACTTTGTCGACTAGCACTGATCCCCCTGAGCTTAAGCTAGTTGTTTCTTTGATACTCTTTTGTTTCGTTCTTTCAGGGCTCATCTCTCGTTTCCCGTTTTGACTCTCAAGTTTTTCTAATCTCTCTTTAGTTCGCTTTAGTTCCTCAGCTAGAATAGCGTCTTCACGTTCTTTTCTCAACTTCATGCGTGCTTTTCTAGCTTTCCATGTGTTTCTCTGACTCCGCGGTCCTTGACTAACCACTTCAGTCGCTAACTTTCCATTCTCAGGTTCTCTAGTGGTTTTCTTAGCTTGAGCTCTAGTAACAACTTGCGTTGGTATCAGAGTTTCATTTTCAGAACCACTGCTAGTAGGAATAGTTTCTAGCATATTCAATGTCATCTTTTGCACTTTGTTTGGATTCTTTGAACAATCCTCAATGAAGTGAGTAACCCCACACTCAGTGCAATAAGCGTTAATTTTAATGATTTCCGTACGTGGACAAACATTCATCTGATGGTCACCTCCACACTTGTAACAGGGTCCTAGTGCTGGTCTTGGTCCCATTTGATTCGTCCTTTGTAGATAGGATGGTCTTTGTCCTGTTAACCCTCCATGAGCTATGAACATCAATGTTCTTGCGTCCAAATTGTATCTCTCTTCATCAGAAGCACTTATAACTGTTGGTATTCCAACATTCCCAATCATGCCCCATGGTTCTGGTTGTTTGGGTTCTTCTGGTGGGTAATACACAGTTGGAGACATGTGTGCACCAGATTCTTCATAATAGGCTTGAACAGGCACTAAGGCTTGTTCTTCCTGATTCTCTAAGGTTGGTGCATATCTAATGCCCACTGGTCTTGCTCCTGGTAAAGGTGGTTGTTGTCCCAATACCGGTTGCGGTCTTTCTATCCCCATAGGTCCTGGTACATTTCCCGTTGGGTATCGAGGTACTGGATGTACTTGAGGTGGTGCTAATTGAGCAGGAGGTGCATACTGACGCTCCCTTACATACCCTTTGTTGTAATAGCACTCCTCTGTTGGATGGTTTGTCCATTTTTGTTCAATAGCACACCATTTCAGTGGTTTTGGCAATGGTTTTTGGTATTGTGCCATCCTTTTTAGAGCCTCTTCTATCATTTGCTCTACATTTGGCATGGTTGTTGTTTGAACATTCTTTTTAGTGGTAGTCTCGCTCGCTACGGAGGAGGAGCTACTGGATGCAAAATCTGTATCTGCTGACACCTCTCCATAAACCGTACAGTTATCCACTAAGTATAATGCCTCTCTCGTTACTTGCTCGAAACTTGTACAAGCTTTCAAGTGCAAGTCCTTCTTGAGAGTGTCGTTTCTCAGTCCCTCAATAAAGAGAACAGATAGTCTGTCATCTTGTGGTCGTTCACGTACTGGACATCTCTCAATGTATTGTTTGAAGCGAAGTGAAGCTTCCTTCACTTTTTCGTGTTCTCTCTGTTTAAAAGCATATAGTTGTGAGACCGTATTGTGCTTAATCCCTCGTTTTGAGAATTCCTCAGCAAACTCTCTTAGCAAATGGTCAATGTCATGGAATCCCCCTATGTTCAGTGGTTGAAACCATGTCAATGCCGTACCTTCTAGAGTAAGACCAAATCCCTCGTATTGTGTATGGAAATCTGTTATCTGCTCAGCTCTTAAGACTTGCTTAAAGAGTGACACATGGGCATACGGATCTCCTGAACCACCATACTTCTTTGGCATACACTGGGCTACTTGAGATGGTCTCATGCGTCTATGGTCGGCTACCAATCTCATTGCTCCTGTGTCCCAGCTAAAGCCTTCTCTAGCAGCATGGACTTCATGGGTTACCCTTGTCGGTTCCCCTGTCCTGAATCTACTACTAGGAGGTAAATGTGATGGGTCCGCTTCGAACCTTGGACCTGGAGTGGTATATGTGTGGATTGGAACTGCACTACCTCGATTCGTATCCATTGACTCTCTGGAATGTAATGATCCCATTGGTCCAAGCTTCGAGTACGAACGTTGGCTGAAAGAGTCAGCAACCTGAGTTCTTTGTCCCCCTGTTGTCATTGAGTTTTGCACTCCATTTGTTGGTGCTGGTCTTTGTGAGCTAGAAGTAACATAATACTGATGTAGTGGTCCCCCAAAGTATGTATATCCTTCTAATTCTTTCTTGCCCATTGTTGAGTATTGCCTCCCATACTTGTCGTAAGCGGCAATTTTCACTTCCGATCCCTCTGTGTAGGTAAAGACATAAAGTCTTTTTCGGTCTGTCAACTCTCCAGTGTAGGGTTCTTCACATCTATAATAGAGATCCTGCTCCCCATTATTATATTTTTATAGCCCCACATAGATGTTATCAGTGTTGATCCTTGTAGTTTCATTTTCTCTTCTTAACCTCTCATCAGGGAAGTTCATTATTGGTGCTTTCTCCTCAAGTTCTTCATCTACTTTGGCTTTGGTACCCATCAAACCCCACTTGTCCACAATGTTAGGGTTTAGGACTACCAAGTACATGGTACCCTCGTCATCTAGATATCTATCTCCGCTATAGCTCACAGGCACTAAGTCCTTGAACTCACTAGGTCTATCTTCTATCTTCACACAATAGCGGTCCATTCCATCCTTGTAGATCTTGGCACCTTGCTCATTGTCGTACTGATATTTTATGAACAATAGCTTCATTGTGGCGGAAGGGTTTGATGATCCTGCTGCCATATTTTCTCTGTTGTTCAGGTTCAGGTGTTCCACGTGTTCGGTGAAAATCTCATAAGATCTCTCCGAAGAAGTATCAGAGACACTTCCTTCAAAGATCGGCTCTAATGGTTGCACCCAACTTTGGTTTACACTTCCCTCGGTTGATATGACACTTGCTGGTTCCCCTTGTTTTGGTTGGTTATTCTGGAGGTTCCTGCCCGATCTCAAATTCATCAATTCCCCTAAAGGACTTTAACTTTTCCGTCTTGGCAATTTGTTTTCCTCAAGTTTTTGTGGTCAGAATTGATCCAAACTAATTGATACTTTGTCAATTGTTTAATCTTTTCAGTTGGACAACTTCTGTTTCATCAAGTGAGAATTTTGTTGCAGTTATGCTGAAAAAGACATTATACACGTATGATGTCTTTTTTCACAGATTTAGACTATTTTGGTTATGCTCACTCTCAGTAACCCCCTTATGCTCTGTCCACTCACAAAATTTAGTTTGAACTCTGTTTGAGCAAGTTATGGCTAATTTAGGCTTTTCTTGGCAATTTTCCGCTTTTGACTTGTTTTGGGTCAATTGTGATCCAAATGAGATGAAACTTGAAATATAACCTCTAGACAGCTATTACAATGGATCTGTGTTGGCAAAGTATCAAAATATGTCCAAAATTAGGTCAAAGACATCATAAGCGTATGATGTCTTTTTCATCAATTTGGGTCAAAACTTGATATTTATGCTTCCTACAGTGCTTGTAACAATCTTGTCAGGTCAGATATCAAAAATAAGCAGTGGATGTGCCAAAAGACATTATACGCGTATGATGTCTTTTGTCCCAGATTTTGACTATTCTTGGTTTTAAGCCTTCTCCAATGTTTACAATTGAGTTTCAAGTGTTTTTGTCAGGTTTGAATGTAAAAACAAGATCTGAATCCAAAATTTCCTATTCTTTGCGTTTCTTGGACTCCGACTTGTCTTTTTGGGTTTCTTTGAGTGTTAATGCTCTTGTTTTAAGTTGAAATTAGGGTATAACCCCCCTTTTGAACACTCTGGTAAAGTCAAAATTTTTGTTTTGGTCTCTGTTTGGTCATTTAGACATCATACGCGTATGATGTCTAAAGTTGCAGATTTCTAGTTTTTTGGCACAGAATCCTTCCTAAAGCTTTCTCTAGTGCTCAGCAACTCCCCGATACACAGAAAATTTCTCTGACTTTTGTTTATTGCAAGTTTCACTACTAACTCGACGGTTTAGTGATTTAACATGCAATCAACCATATCAAGCAAATACTCCAATGATTCCTAGCTCTAGATCAGGATCAAATGAAGTCCTACCTAAGCTATTCCTAATCATAAAATGGGTTTGGTAGTTGTGATTTTAAAGAGATCCACTGCCACTCACGGACTAGCAAATTCTTCTTCTATCAACAACTACTCAACACCAACAAAACAACAAACAAATCTAAGCTAAACTAAAAATACTGTCAACACGGAAGACCCAGGAATACCCCACTTCCTAGTATCTCTCGAGATCTTCGGAGTCCACCACTCCTAGATCTTTTCTAACTAAAGTATACAAAGTAGTTTATACGGCTCACCTCGTAGGATTAGTTTAAGGTCACCTACTTAGGGCTCTCGTCCCCGGCAGCGGCGCCAAATGTTAAGGCGGTTACGCCGCTAGCGGAAGCTAAATAGCAAGAACTCAACCAACAACAGAATTTGTCAGACGAGGACGGAGCTTGACCCGTAGGCGCATGGAAACAACTAGGTGGGTGTCAAATCACCTACTCGACCTTCTAATGACAATCACTACTAAGGAAATCAAATCTAAGTTCTAAAATACGCAAGTGACTGAAATCCGTACTACGAACGAATGCTATACGAAACAGGATCTAGAATCATTGAATCGATCTCAAACTCAAGGGGAAGTCTATACACTAGGTAAGAACAACACCCTAAAGACTTGAACTGCAAAATCAACCTATAACCACTCCGTGCGGTAAACGCGTATGAAGACAGGCCGAAAAATACAGGTGATCGAAACTTGACCCCGATGGTACTAATGTGTAGCTCTACTTGTTGTGGTTCTATAGATATGCTGCACGCTCTATTCCGACACACGAGTTGGAAGAAAACTCACACCGAAGCTCGTAGGAACTTACCACACATAGAAGCCGATAGCGCGCACTCTTGGTATCAGTGCGTAGCTCTCGCCGTTGCTAACACAATGGCGGTGTCGCTTCTCCAATGGCGGCTCCGTAGCTCGCGTAGCAAGTAGATAAGACTCTCTCTCTCTCTCTCTCTCTCTCTCTCTCTCTCTCTCTCTCTCTCTCTCTCTCTCTCTCTCTCTCTCTCTCTCAGACACAGTCACGGCGCTCAAAAACTCACCTTTGATTAAAAACTGAATCTCCTTAGGTTACAAAAACTTTGTCTTATATACCTCAGCCTTGGAGGTGAGAACATCTCTAACTAATTACATCAACAAGTGAAATTACTTCGGGATTACAAGCTGGAAACTCAATTGAGTCCCGTTACTTAATGAATGGCTCAATTCAATATCAATGTCGGAAAGACATTTATTACAATCAATGGTTACAAAAATGATGAGTGTGAGCAAAAATGTGGGTGTGATCCTCTGCTGGCTCAACAACCACCAGTTGGAAAACTTGAGGATGTGATACTTGTCCCACCTACACCAGTAATCCCACCAAACCAAGAGTGAATAAAGCTAGATACCAGTCATGATCACGTACCAAAGCTCAAGGACTCAACTTTAGAACCAAGGATAGTGTTGAATACGACGGATAACTCTTTTGAGGGATTTCACCTAGCTATACTAGAGGGTTGTAAAGAAATGGATGGTCTTGACGAATTGTGGAAATAAGTCAGAGAGACAAATGAAGTGAGTGAGCTAAGCAGACGAGTAAACCAGACTAATGATGGAAGACAAGTGATTCTTTCACCAGTAGAGGAAATTGAGGCTGGATCTCAAATGAATCTAGAAGTGCAATCATATCGAGGAGACAAAGAATCTGTACAATCTATGGACAGTCAACTCCATTCACTAAGAACATTATTATCCTATACGGGAGAACACGAGGCCAAGTCAGATGTTATTGCAGTCCCATCATAGATATTGTCTTCAAACAAGGTCATCAATTCAAAAGGGTTAATAGGTATTCTATCTGCCCCAGTCACATGTACGATAACGTTAGCCAAGTTGCTCAGAATTAGACCAAACATGTGGACTACTGTGGGAAATGTGGGAAAATGCCTAGAGAAATTTAACAAAAAACCCAATGACTCAAATTGAGGAAGGGATCAAAGAGCTTGAAATGCCTTTGCTAAACACTAGGCTAGTGCCATTAAACAAGGTAGGCAAGTACTATGAGGAAGACGATGGGAACACCACTCTTCCTGTGGAATTTCAAAGTGTAAAAACCATGGAAATCCTTAACAGTGGTTTTGATGTGTTTCCATCACAACAAAAGAGATCTAGAAACAATGATGTCCTTGAAGACCAAGTTACAAGTTGGCAATTTACACGGTCATGATGCATATCTGCATTGCGAAGTTGTATGGAGTTCAACTCATGCATATCAAACATGGTATATGCAGGCCACCTTGACGACTCAATTAATGTCTGCAGAATTGAAAAGATGCTCTTGTTCACCACTTGTGTCATGATGTCAACAGGTTTTAATTCTCTGTGATGTCTGATCCTTTCACCTAAAACAGCTTGTGATCATCTGCTCAATTCTATTCTTCTATGTGTCCTCTGATCCATGCATTTGTACTTTTGCACTATAGGTTTGTCTTTGATATTGAAATCAAGGACATTTAAAATGTTTGAAATACGGAACTCATGGGTCGTAGAGAGTAGGGTAGCACTATTTGTCCAAGACATCAATGGATTATCTAGTAGAGACCTCTCTCTAGTAATCCACATGTAATATCATGGGTAGTTTTTGATGCATTAATTGAAATGCCAACAACATTGAGCAATTGTACATGTAGTTGTCATGAAAAAAGAAGCCTTGGTATGTAATCATGAGCATGGGAGTTAGATTTTGTAGGAAGTGCATGTTATCCATGAATAATATTTAACATGCACATGTTTCAAAGCATCTAGAAATAACACTAAAGTGAGTTCAACATGGGGTTCTATGTCAATTTTTCAATGTCGTTGTTTATCTTGGTATGTGAAATCTAGTGCTATGCAAGACGAACATATTTTTGAATCATGGGAAAAATGTCACATTGTCTGGTCCAATTTGTGTGTACTAATTTCAAACCATGATCTAGCATATGGATGTTGAGCAAGTTTCAATCTGGTTGCACTTCGGTTCCTAGCTTTACAACGTATAGATTGTTGTCTTGCATGCCTTGAGATTCTCATGTTATGATCTAACATAGAGCATAATAGTGATAACAAAAGTAAGATATATGTGTTTTTGGATTGAATACATTGATCGACATTGAGTCTAGTATTGTGAAAAATATGTGCAAAAGAAAATTGACGGTAGTAATGGTGAAGTGAAAACATTGATGATGAAGCACTAGAAAAGCAAATGGAATTATAGTGTAGAACTCGCCTTGTAATCAAGTAGAAGTCTCACATGGGTGATTGATGTAGAGGATGTTGTTGTAGTTAAGCTACAAGAAAACAATGTAAATAGCTAAATTTTTTATTATGCAATAGGAAATGAAGATACAAATTATTATATCATGCATGTCACACAGAAGTGCAATACAAAAAGTATGGTGGAGAGTTGGCACTATGTCTCCCCAAGAATTATAAGAAACAGAAGTTGTGCCTTGCCGTGTAGTTTAGGTGTGGTGCCCAAGCAAGCACAGAGTCATGGAGATTTGGGTGCATATTATGGATCTTGTAGTGTTGCTTATGTTGAGTCGTGTCTGTATCTTCAAAATTTCCACGGCTACTATATGTCTGTATCTGCATATTATGGATCTTGTAGTGTTGTTTATGTTGAGTCGTGTCTGTATCTTCAAAATTTCCACGGCTACTATATGTGTACTATAAGAGATAAAACATCTACAATACATTTAGAATTTGAACAAAGATGAAGTTTTCCAAAATGAGATATCATGGCCAATGTAGAATGCAATTCTAAAATTGATATAGAAAGTAATGATGGCTATCATAGGGCAAGGTCAAAGAGTTTCATAAGCATTGATGATGTAATAGCATATAGAGGACTTGCTTGTTGCTCAATTTTTTGCTATTGTTTAAAATAGGGGGAGAGAGAGAGAGGTAGAGAAATTACTTATCCATAGAGAGAGACAAAGAGAGTGGATCTACTTTAGAAGCATGCTATTAATTGTGACCTACTCAAGCATCTCATAATATAGACTATCTGCTGTGATGAAAACTTAAAGTTGTTAAACATTAATTCTTGTAGCTTGTAATACGATCAAGAAAATAGGATTTGTCTTGTAATTCTAATTGGTGATTGTAGTGAGGAAATTTTAGAGAGGTTATCCACTAGCTATAAAACCTGATACAAAGGAGATAACGGGCATCACATGGAAATTGAATAGGTTGAATCGGATTGTGGGGTTAGAGGAAACAACTTAGTCATTATATTGCATCACTACAAGGTGTATCACTATGTGGGAACCCCTTCTTGTTTAATTAAAAAGTAGCATCAAGAGTTTGGTATGCATTGAAATCCACAAGAGAGAGAAAATATGTCGATTGGTAGGTCCAAAGGAGCTGTTTCACATGTGAGTGCATGCTATAATCACACATGGGAACCTATTCATGTTTTTAAAAAATTAATGACGGAATCACTATGCAATAAACTCAATCTGAGGTAGAGAATATGTGCAAGTGCGAGTAGAGAACCCATTGATAATCACAAAACAACAAGGTTAGAAAGACTATAGACAAGGAGAAACACATAACCAACCATTCAGGTTCAGCCTTCCCTCAACATTCCATCCTTGATGACAGAGGGGGAATCAAAAAGTTCCACTTTCTCATCACCCCATCTTATCACTCAAGTTTACCCCATAAACCCTAGCAACCCTCTGTTCATGCCCTCTTTCTTAACTTTCATGCTTGGTTGTCTTGTTTATGTTGTCCAACATAGCCACAACCACTCTCATGTGGGAGCCCCTCTCATTCAATTAATCACTGGAATCAACCACCTGTCTGAGTTCACTATCTTGTGGATATCTGAGTATTAAAAACATGACTTACTCAACCATATCAAAAAGGCCAAGCAAGAGATAGTGTAGGAGTGATGGCACATCAATGACCACCTCAATATAGGCATAAAAGTAAAGAAGAGCATGTTGTAGTAGATGGGAGATGGCAACTACATGTCAAAAATTTGACATGAAGAGAGAGAGAGAGAGAGAAAGAGAGAGAGAGAGAGAGAGAGAGAGAGAGAGAGAGAGAGAGAGAGAAGAGTACCTCATGAGAGTGCTACTACAGATCATGTATCATGGGTGTTTACGTTGCAAAATATTGTCGAGGCAATTGGGTTGCTAGTGTTATGTAAGCTACTAGACATAGAAGCGAACGTGAAAAGCTAGAGATAATGCCTGTGAAAGACTTGTTATTATGCACAACAATTATTCTCATAAAAGAAATATGTCTATATGAATCCATTTCCAGAAAAGCATTGTCTCCTTGAAAATTCTAAAATCCAAGTTCTACGCTTGAAAATAGAATATCAGTAGCATCATTATCATCAATATTTTATTTGAGATCGTATACTTAAGAGTAGATTGACTTCAATTTGTTAATCAACTCTTCCACAGATTCATTGTCTATGATGTTGAGCTTAGAAAAACATTTCCGAAGATAGTTTTTATATAATTAAAAAAATCAATGAGACTGTGAACAAGTTATGCAAGCCACATTTTGATTTGAAAAAATCCATTCAAATAATTTTCCCAAGTTTTAGATGGTGATTGTTTTTGAAAGAGTAGCCCAAAGTCCTAGGCTTCAGAAGAAGCATCTTCAATCTACATTGCCAAGTATAAAATTTATCACCTTCAAACATCTCAATCCCATTATTCTTTGAGGATGAATCAATGGTTGAGCACAAGGCAATTTGTTCTCAATAGTTTTTATAAAGAATAAGAGATGCAAATAATTTGATCACTTGCAATGCTTAAGGCTCTTTTGATTTTGATCATAGACAAGAAAGAGAAAAAAATTTCCTGTGTGCATATCTCTCTCTATTGTGTGTGCAATGATGCAAATAAACCCACAAAAATACTAGTTGTAAGTTTGAGAGAAAAAAAGGCAATTTGAGACTACACTCTCAAAAGACTTTTCAATCATTACTCATTTCCTTAAGTATTTTCCTTTGTCAATGTTAGTATCCAAGCCTTAAACCAAATCCTTGACTTATGAAGAAGGTGGGTTGAATGATTCAACCACAATGTCCTCCCATATATATAAGTTTGGATAGTATTTGCCTCAAATCTTGATGTCATCCTTACTTTTCTATTTCCACAAACTTTGATTATGCAAAATTTATCCTTGGAAGACCATTGATGGAACAAAGCACTAAGAAAAAATGTGTCAAAAGTCTTTCGAATCCTTTAAGGTGGTAAATCAATTTGTGTTATGTTCTAGACTTGAAAGTTACATCTTGACATTTTGGACAAGGTCTATAGTAGACACTCAAACTGCGGAAGATCTATTAAAAATTCTATACAATGTAGAAGTCTTGTAATGTGGCATATGCTTCTACCACCTACAACTAATTCATATTCCTTTTGCTAAATATAGAGTGATCTTGTGGCATGCCTATGCCCAAGTAAAAATGCATGGCATCACATGCCCCGAGTATTTGAATGCTCTAATTGCACGGACTAAAACTACCTTAGAAAGATACTAGTGTTAAGCATTATTATGACCGAGGACAAGTTTATGGTCAAGAAAATTATCCTAAAAAAAGAGATCTTTTCTAAAATATGGGGTATAGCTATTATCCTTCTTATCTAAGGTATAGAGAATGTGTTAGCCAAAAATTTCCTCTTAGAAGAAGACATAATAATCATCAATGTATAAAAAGGTATCCACATCAATATCTTTAGTAACTTTTTGCATACCATTTGCTTTAGTAAAGTTGACTTGAGAGATGCTAAAGCTTTACTTCAATAATTTTTGGTATATTTCTATTTTGATGACAAAAGATTCAACCAAAGATATTATTAACAGCATATACAATGTGCCCATAAGGTGAATGCTGATGTGGGTACACCTTTCTTCATCAAGAAAGGTTATAATGTGTCTATATGAATCCATTTCTGGTAAAAGCATTGTCTCCTTGCAATTTCTAGAATCCAAGTTCTATGCTTGAAAATACAATATCAGTAGCATCATCATTATCATATTTTATTTCAGATCTTGTACTTAAGAGTAGATGGGTATAAGCATGTTAACTTGTCATGCTTTTTGGTGTCCCGGACAACGCTAGTAAGAGGTGCTTGTTAGCATCTATTCAAAACCAAAGAGCAAGTGAAGTTTGAAATTTTAATAACCATAAGATATATTATTTGCTCCCTCCCATATGGGGTGTGGCCTCTGTTTTCAGTTACGATGACGACGTGGGGTGTGGCCTCTCTCTCTCTCTCTCTCTCTCTCTCTCTCTCTCTCTCTCTCTCTCTCTCTCTCTCTCTCTCTCTCTCTCTCTCTCTCTCTCTCTCTCTCTCTCTCTCTCTCTCTCTCTCTCTCTCTCTCTCTGCGGCGCAGACTCCTTCTCTGTCTCACTCTCAGACCAGTTTACAGTTTGCCCTGTTCCTACTCCCTCCCTCCTTCCCTCTCTCTCTCTCTCTCTCTCTCTCTCTCTCTCTCTCGCATTGCTTCTTGCCTCGAAGTTGAGTTGTCAAAGCTTAGCAGACTTGCAGATATGGAAAACCAGCAAAACAACATTATTGCCACTAGAAATGGAGGCAGAAGGGAGCCATTACAGGAAATGAATCACAACTACCAGCATCCAGCTCTTTCTATTATCAGGAAATATGAGACAGAAAGAAAGCGTAAACAGCGGGAGCACCGACAGATGACAACTAAACGAGGACATCATGCCGTCAACGATGAGGAGAAAAGGAAAATCTCCTTCAAGATTGTCAAAGCTTTCAAGAGTAGGACTGAAGGTCTCAACAAAGAAGCAAAGTGTGAAATCTGGAATCTTGTTGCTCAACATCTGCTTGTTCTGGCAATCCGTGATCAGTCTTTAGAGGAGGAGGCTGCTGTGCAGAGTGCAATTGTCTCCAATGTCCACAACACACTAGCTATCGTCAAGCAGCCAGCTTCTAACAAGGAGCTGTTTTTGAAGAATGCAGCATTGCAGATGATGATAAATTCAAAGGAAAACATGCCTATTGCCAAATTCTCCAAGGTCCTAAAAGTCAACCGTCGCAGCTTGTTCAAAGCAAAATCATGGCAGGTGAAGTCTGGTGTCAATGCTCGACTGTTTTCATTGGCTGGATATCACAAGCAACACCATCATAGCCCTATCACAGATGAAATTAAGGAATTGTTCTACACATTTTGGACAGAGGAGACTCGTGTTTCACCCAACAAGAAGGATGTTTGTCGAAAGAGAGTGGGAAGGAAAAGCTACATAAAACACCCTGTGCACCTCCTGGATGAGTCTCAGGTGATCAATGACATACTTGCGCCATAACTTATGCATTCTAGCATGCTAGTAATCTACCTAGCATACAGAGCATGCTAGTTATCACAATATGTTATGCTATCTATGCCACCTAGCATGTGTGCTAGTTAGCATAGTCTCACTCCTAGTATGTTGGGTATGTTGTTTAGCATGATAAGTATGCTATCTAGCACAATATGTAAGCTACTATAACACCCTTTATGCTAGTTAGCATACCTATTATGCTAACTAGCATGCTCAAAATGTTCTTTGACACAATGAGTATGCTAGCTACCTTTCATAGTATGCTAACTAGCATAATGGGTAAGCTAGTTTATGGTATATGCTAGTTAGCATTCCTGTATGGTGGGTATGGTGTTCATCATAAATCTTCTGCTAGTTAGCATGCCTAGTGATCTTGAAGACGACGCTGGTTAGCACAATACTTTAACACCTTTTATGCTAGTGTGTTGGCTATGCTATTCAACATAACAAGTGTGATGGTTAACACAATATGTATGCTACTTAGCATACCTTCTATTCTTCTTAGCACACTTTGTGTGGTTAACCATGACTCATATGTTAAACTACACACTGATTTTGCTTGTTAGCACAGCTAGTATGCTAGTTAGCATACTCAGCTGTGCTAACTAGCAATATAGCATGTTAGTAAGAATACTCAGCTAGCTAACTAGCATGCTGAGTATGCTAGTTAGCACAGCTAAGAATGCTAAGTAGCATAACGGGTAAGCTGGTTTATGCTAGTATGCGAGTTAGCATATTCAGCTATGTTAACTAGCATGCTCATGAGTATGCTAGTTAGCACAGTTGAGAATGCTAAGTAGCATAACGGGTAAGCTGATTTATGCTAGTTAGAATTTGTAGTGTGCTGGCTATGTTGTTCAACATAATAAGTGTGCTAGTTAACACAATATGTATGCTAGTTAGCATACCTTCTATTCTTCTTAGCACACATTCATGTGGTTAACAATGACTCATATGCTAAATTACACATTGATTATGCTTGTTAGCACAGCTAGTATGCTAACTAGCATACTCAACAATGCTAACTAGCATGCTGATGAGTATGCCTCGTATGCTAAACTACACACTGATTGTGCTTGTTAGCACAGCTAGTATGCTAGTTAGCATACTCAGCATGCTAGTTAGCATGTTGATGAGTATGCTAACTAGTATGCTGATGAGTATGCTAGTTAGCACAGCTAGTATTCTAACTCAGCATGCTAGTTAGCATACTCAGCATGCTAACTAGCATGTTGATGAGTAGACTCAGCATGCTGATGAGTATGCCTCGTATGATACACTACACACTGATTGTGCTTGTTAGCACATCTAGTATTCTAGTTAGCATACTCAGTTGTGCTAGTTAGCATACTCAGCATGATAACTAGCATGCTTAGTATACAATGTTATACCCAGTTACATGCATGTTAGGACCATACAATGTGCTGTTTAACACACCAGTTTGTTTCTATGGTGGATGTATTAAGTAGCAATGTGTATAGTCCTGTTTGGATTATTTCTCCTAGTAAACATACTGATCAAATATGGATATTGGAGGTTGAGCTCTTTCAAAGATTCAAACAAAAACATCCAGATTGCAAGATTGGCATGAGGATGTTTGAGATGTTAAAGCCATTCTTTTGCAGGAGGCTGAAGGATAGGTACACATGCTGTTGCGAATACCATGTGCAGATGACCTTTTTGAAAGATGCACTGAACCACACGCGCTCATGCTTTTGGGCTACATGATACATGTTGCAACTGTGTATGCAATATCTGTGCTACAGGCAAGAACATTAGCAGCGGGGCTTCCTGGCTTCACATCACACGTTCAAAGGTGTCACACAGATGTGGGAGTCCGTTCTCTGTCCAAAGCCAGCAGATGCAGCTTTCCATAGAAGGGAATGCCTGATGGGAGACTGTAAGATATGTGGAGTAAAGAAGTTAGAAGTATGTTGCTTAGAAACAGCAAAGCCAGGTAAGAGTATTAATGTGAAAGTATTTGCATATGTAGAAGCAAAAGACAGGCATGGAAATAGTAAGAAAAGAAAAGATCTTTTGCATAAAGAAATGCAGTGTTGGGAGTTTCTTCGACTGTTGCAGACCAAGTTGAAGCTCTTCATCACTCATAACTATGTGGCATGATGGCAAGGACAACAATTTAAGGATTGTATACTTCGCTTTCCAGATGATGTCATTGTCTCAGTTGTTGACTTTGCTGAAAATTACGCCTTCAAGGAGAAAAATGAGATTCAGTCAATGCATTGGCACTCTAGTCAAGTAACTATTTTTGTGCACATAGCGTACTACCGCAAGGCAGGGGAGGTAGTCAAAACAATCCACTTCTTCATATTAAATGATAGGGTGCATGACACATTGTTTGTGCAACATTGCTTCATGCTACACCGTGACTGGTTACAACAAGAGGGTGTCACTTGTAAACAACATTGGGTGTGGTCAGATGGTGTGGCCTCACAATTCAAGGGAGCCAGGCCTTTCTGTTTTGTTGCAAGATATGGTGGACTCACAGGGATTGGGATGAGCTGGTTCTTTGGATCAGGGCAATGGCAAGGGCGAGCATGATGGTGCAAGAGCAGTTGTGAAAAGAACCTTGACCCATGAACAACTAAAACCTAATGGAGCTATATTGCAGTGTGCAGCAGATGTGGTTGCTTATTGCCAGGCCAACCTATCGCAGGGAGCACCTGCATCATATCCTTCAAAAGAAAGGGAATGTGCTCGTGTGTTCTGGGAGGTTAAAGAGGGAGATGTTAACAGGGAAGTTAAGTGGAATTGTGCCACTGTGGCAAAAACTCTCTTTTTGCATGCTATTCATGGTCACAACCTGCAGGATCCAACTGCCCTTGCGACAAGAAAGTTGGCATGCTTTTGTGATGTATGCATGAACGGAAGGTGGAATCACTGCATCAATAAAGCTCACGTGGAGGCTTGGGATTATCAGATTCTGCAGCCATTACTTGAGCAAACAGATGAAGTTTCGATAGAGGAAGTCGTTGGCTATGATGACTTCACATACGAAGGTCATCATGATGTGTTGAGTAGCGCTCTATGTTCTGGAGACACATTTGCTATAAATCCAGATGCTTTAACCAACGCCGAAGATGTGGATTTCTATCTGGTCAAGTGTGCAGAAAAGGAGAAGGTGGAGAAGGGGTACATTGATGAATGGAGCAATGTAATTGACAGAGGCTCATATGTTGTGCAAGGACTGTATTACAAGCAATTGGATGCATACACCTTCAAGCTAGACCACAAGCAGCCTATCGTCCACCTACTTTCACATATGGTGCGATGTATCAAAATACCCATGGAGCACGTCCCAAGGAGAAGGCAGGTGTACACAATCACTCCAGAAAGCTATGAAGAAATCTGTAATAGCATGCCCTTCAGATTTTAAGTTGTATCCACTGGATTTTCTATATACCACTTTGCTGTAAGGGTATGCAGTTTTATTATAAAGTTGGTTTTGTGTGAGCATGCTAACTATCAAACTGTTTACATTAATTGCCAGCATCAAATTATTTACATAGGGTTCAATTTTACAATGACAGTCACTGCCCCAAAAACCCTTAAGGCCTCCTTGGAGGGCGCTTGTAGTGATCGGGCTTTCCTTCTCGCTGTTTGTATTCTTCTTGCTTCCTCTTTTCTTTTCTCTCTGCTTCCTCCTCTGCTTCTAGGTTGGCACTATGCTGCTCACTTTCTCTTCTTTCCCTCTCCAGCTTTTCTTTCTCTCTTTCTGCTTCTAGGTCAGCTTCCCGCTGTTTGCGATGAATTTCTTCCAGTCTTTTAGCCTCTATATCCCTCTTTTGAATGTCAAGCAAGCGTTTGACGACTGCATCAGAAAACTCATCTGAGCCTGTCTCAAACACATTATCAGCAACATATGCTTTCCGATCATCCGTTTGCAGCCAAAGAAAAAGCCAGGACTTCAAAATTTCTATAAGGAAATTTTCCCTCTGCTCAGCACTTTGTGCTCTAGACTGGGAGTAATAAGCCAAGTTTGTGGTGGGTTCTGAAACACTTCGTAGAAGCTATTATCAATTATAAGTGTGTTTTGGGCATTATACCCAGGAGTGTGTTTCCAGAACAAGGATAAGTCTTTCATAAACACAGGTTTTCTCTGGATCTACCAGGATTGCTTTGTACAGTGCGCTTGAGCAAAAAACCCAGTAATCTTTGGCACCTGCTCTTTAAAAACAGTACGACAAATACTCATGACTTTACTATGGAGGCTTGTGCTCTATATAAACACATTAAAGAACTGCAAGCACCTGTCCAAAAAAAAAATGGTTGTCCTTGCGACAGAACACCTGCTTATCAAGTACATCGTACTTCAGCGTTTCATCTGCATATGCCGGGGGCTTTTCACCAAAGCGAGGCTCTACCACTGCCACCAAAAGACCGTTTAGGTCTAGCACCAGAGCCCTTTTTTCATCACATAAATGCTTAGGCACCCATATTAGGTTTGGTAGAGGATACCATTCAGCAAAAATAACCGGCCCACTTGGGTCCACATAATTTAGGCGCTCAATAATACTACGGGCAAGCTGTGAATATCGTTCAAGGCGTTTTTCAATCTCCATTTTCTGTCTCCTTAACTGTCTGGCTTTGTGGACTCGCCATCTCCATAATTTCTGCCATTGCATGGCCACAGTTGCATCAGGCATGACGATTAACGCCTGTTTCTCTTCCTCTACAGGGAAACCGCGATACGAAATGAACAAGTTAAAAAAAAACCGCAAAAATTATAATGAACTATTACAATGAACTGTTGCTCAGATTTATATTGCACAAAAATACATTTTCATTGGACAACAAAATGCATGTCAGTTACAATACGCATTTGGGTTTCAAAATGGTCTAGCATATACAATGAAGGGCACAACAAGGTAGGGACCAATAAGTCTTAACACAATTTTTTGCAAGCTCTTGAGCAGGTGGCTTTCTTTTCACCTTTGAAGCTTTCCGAACCACAGGCTGTGCTTGCAATGTCTTCGGGTACCTCTTCAAGACCAACTTTTCTTTTCAGCTGAGCTTTACGCAAAAAACCCTCGAGAGGGCTGTTGTCACCAACTTCTTGCTCATCTTCTATGTTGTCATTCTTCAAAGTTTCCCCTGAGCCACTAGCCACTGTCTGCTGAGAAGCTTCTGCTTTGTCAGTTGCAGCAGGCATCGCTGGCACACGAGGAGCCATGACAAAAAAATCATCTTCTTTTTCATCTTCTAAGTTCCTGCTCACATCACCGCCTTCCTCCGTTTTTTTCATGCTTTCATTTGGCATCTGCTGGGAGCCCTCATCCACCACTTCACTCCTTGCATCCAGCTCAACACCCTTCTCCATTGAAGGGTTCTCACCTGTATCTAGCTCATCACTCTCCTCGATCGAAAGGTCCTCCATTACAGCCTTTCCCTTGCCCTTCGTGTAATGCACAGTGCCCACATCACAGAGGGACTGCCACAGGCCTGCAACAAAAAACGTGGATTAAGACTCATATAAGCATGTCATGTATGCTAGAAAATGTTTGATATGCTGTGACTATGTGTGCGGCCTGGCATACATTGGAATCCATTATGCTGACAAGACCAGTATGCTAATTCGAATTGCTGAGTATGCTAACTAGCATATCCAATATGCTAGTTTGCATCTGGAGATGGTAGCTTACTTACTAGATTTGCCATTATGACAAACTTACTCTAGTCTGTACACTAAGCACAAGTATGCTAATTAGCATACAAGATATGGTAATTAGCATATCCAGTCAGCACACTCAGTATTCTAATTAACAATGTGGGTATTCTAATAAGCACACCCTGTACGCTAAAAGACAGTCCTTGTATGCTAGCTACTAGCAGTCCCAGTATGCTAATTAGCATATCCAGTATGCTAATTAGCATATCCAATATGCTAATAAGCATATACAGTATGCTAATCAGCATACTCAGTACGTGAATCAGCATACCCAGTATGCTAATGAGCATTCCCAGTATGCTATTTAGCATATCCAGTATGCTAATTAGCATATCCAATATGCTAATAAACATATCCAGAATGCTAATCAGCATACCCAGTATGCTAATCAGCATACCCAATATGCTAATCAGCATATACAGTTTGCTAGTTAGCATTTGGATATGATAGTTAACTTACTACATATGCTAATATGCCAAACTTACTCTAATCTGTACACTGAGCACAGGGTATGCTAATTAGCATATCCAGTTAACACACTCAATATTCTCACTGGGTATGCTAATTAGCATATCCAATATGCTAATTAGCTTACCCAGTATGCTAATTAGCATATCTAGTATGCTAATTAGCATATCTTGTATGCTAATTATCATATCTTGTAGCTACTACCAGTCCCAGTATGCTAATTAGCATATCCAATATGCTAATTAGCATACCCAGTATGCTCATGAGCATACCTAGTATGCTAATCAGCATATCAAGTATGCTAATCATCATATCAAGTATGCTAATCAGCATATCCAGTATGCTAATGAGCATACCCAGTATGCTAATCAGCATACCCAGTATGCTAATTAGCATACAAGATATACTAATTAGAATATCCAGTTAACACACTCAATATTCTAATTAACACACTGGGTATGCTAATTAGCACACCCTGTACAATCTTACCAAATGTCGGTGTGATTGGATGTCTTTGCCTTGTGGGTTTCCAACACCATTCTTGTGGTATCCTTTGCTGGCAGGTCACAACTCTACATTTTGTCGACAAGGAGCATGTAGCTGCAAAGCAAAGAAAGTGGTAGCTATGCCCCCAAGGCATCTTGACCGTGGCATTGGTTCCCTTTACTTCAAGTGGCAAACTGCAGCCACTGCACGGGTTGATCATCGTCCCATCGCATACCCTTCTATACTTTCTGTAAAAGTGCCCATAGCCATATTACACAGGGCAGTGGGAATGGAGGAGCCTTGTAGCATCTTGCTCATGTGCATTAGGAGCTGCAGTTGACCTTCACATGCATTCACTTTTGCTTCCATAACCTCCACATTAATCTGCACACCAAAAAAAGAGGAGCATGGTAAGTACATAGGTTTGTTGTGCACATATTCCAATCATACGGTGGAAGCATAAAAGTCACGCACTGACACGCTGACAAGTTGAGTCAGCAGCAAGAGTGTCCTCACTGTCAAGAAATGCCAAACCTTCCAATGTCTCTATTTTTACTTTACACTCTATTTCCCTCTTTGCATCCACGTTGTCGCTTTGTAGTAACCTCTGTAATTCATTTTCAGCGTCGTGAAGCATTTGTCTCATAGCAAGCACAATTGGGGTGACCCTAGCATTTCTTGCTTGGACAACCCTCGCAGCTTCAAACTCTGATTTTGCAGTTAGAAGATGTTCTTTAGCATCTTGCAGTTGTTTGCTGAGAATTTCAGAGGCAGCCTTTATGTGCTACAAATTCTCAACGCCAAAAAATGACAGGCTTTCAGCTTGTTGGTGAGTGTTGTTGCAAGAGATGGGTGTCTCCTTGGTATTCTCCTTCATTTCAGCTTGCGCCTCCTCGATGTTTTGACATACATTGCGCATCCTCCACTTTTCGACATGGGCCTCGTAGTACCCTTTCTCTCGGAGGTCCTGCAAATGCTGGATAGCGAATTCAGCCCAATTGAATTGCATGGTTGAGCTACTTGCAATTGCCGCCGGGCTGAATTCTTTTACAAACCCCTTGGCGAATGCAGAGTTGATCTCCATGTTTGTTGGGGGCTTCTGGTACACCTTGTAATGCAATTGCATCACCTGGTTGAACATATCAGTACGCAAACAACTGCATTTAATGCGATAGTGACTACGATTCTTTGACTCTGTGAAAACACCGAACCACTCCACATCACTGATCTGATCCCACCTCACTAGTTTGGGGTTGGCACCAGCCAAGGAGAGGCCATGAACATCATTGAACTCTTCTGCTGTAATACAGAACTTGCTCTGTACTGGGATTGTAAACTTTGGAGCTTTCCATCGGCCTGCACACCCCCAATGTCACAAGATTAGAAGATTTTTCTATTTGTTGGTAGGTAAAAAATAATGTATCCAGGAGTGTGTTAACAGTAGGAAAGTGCAGTATTGAGCACTTCCTTCCAATTTCAAGGTTCAAATCAAACACTGGTTTGTGCTTCTTGAGCTAGACTTCGACTTTAGCGATTGTATTTCAAGTGACTATTCACAAGATGTCCTACTGCTAAAGCCGACATCAAGGGACAATTCTCCAGCCAAGACAGCACCAGCAACTATCCTCGCAAATGATAATGAGGTAGAGAGAGAGAGAGAGAGAGTACCTGAGTCATCCTTCCCCTTTGTATGCAAGGTCTTTTCCATTGGGGATGCTGGGGAATCAGAGAGCTTCACCCTTTTTCAGGGCGGAGAAGAAGCAGCAGAAAGTTCAGCCCTCGACTTTGTTTTTGGTTCTCTCTTACCTCTGGCCCCTGCGCCCCGCTTCTCTCCATGCATGTTGTCTGCCCCACTCCGCTTCTCTCCATGCATTTTGACTGCCCCACTCCCCTCAGAGTAACACTGCATAAATGGTCAGGAAAGTGGATTCAGGGTGGTCTCCCTATTTTGAAATATTTGATGGATTCCCACACGTTTGAAAAGTTACACTCTCATTATGCTTACAAGATATGCTTGGTTCCACATGATAACTAGCACAAAAAGCATGACAAGTTAACATGCTTACACCCAGATTGACTTCAATTTGTTAATCAAATCTTCCACAGACTCATTGGTCATGATTTTGAGCTTAATTTTTTTTTTCCTAAGGTTCTTTTTATATAACCGAAAAACCAATGTGATGGAAAAGTTTGACCTAGACTGTGAACAAGTTATGAAATCATAAAATTCTTTTTATATAGTCAAAAAATCAATGTGATGGTAAAATTTTAACCTAGACTGTGAACAAGTTTAACCTAAACTGTGAACAAGTTATGCAAGCCACATTTTGATTTGAAAAAGTCCAATCATATAGTTTTCCCAAGTTTTAGATGGTGATTGTTTTAGTAGCCGAAAGTCCTTCCTTCATAAGAAGCATCTTCAATTTACATTTCCAACTATGAAAGTTAACACCTTCAAACATTTCAATCCCATTGTTCTTTGAGGATGAATCAATGGTTGAGCACAAAGCAATTTGTTTCCAACAGTTTTTATCAAGAATAAGAGATGCAAATAATTTGATCATTTGAGCTTAAATCTCTTTTGATTTTGATCATAGAGAAGAAAGAGAATATTTTCTTGTGTGCATATTTCTCTCTATTGTGTGTGCAGTGATGAAAATATACCTACCGTAATACTAGTTTTAAAGTTTGAGAGCAAAAAGGTGGATCTAAAGAATGTATATATATGTACTTCTATCGTGAGAGGGAGTGCATATTTATGGAGTGTATATTTATGGACTCATGAGATATTGTTGTGTGTATATTTCTCTCTTTTGTGTGTGCAATTATGCAAACCCACCGTAATACTAGTTTTAAAGTTTGAGAGAAGCTCAAAATAGGCGGATCTAAAGAACAGATATTTATGGACTCATGATACATTCAAAAAATAGGGACCTTTTCTAGAGTAGGAGGTATAGCTCTTATTCATATAATTCAAGATATAGACACCCTTCATAAAATATTATTTTTGAGACTTAACATAACCATCTTTTAGACATGACCACTACTTTTTTTTAGCAAATAATATATATGCAATTTGTACGCCTCATTGGCTATTTACTTTCATCTTTATTAGAGCTTTTTAATTGGCTGGATTAGTTTGATGGACTTTTGCTAGCTGCTTTGATTTTAAAAAGATATTCCAAGTATGCTCACCTAGTAATTAGCCTATGCTCATGCATCTAAGGGGGCATCTCTTGTTAATGTGCAAGTCAACTTTGTGTAAGCCTATGCACAAATAATATATGCTCCTAACTACTTAGTGTATCATTTACAGCCATGTATTTCTAAAGAGCACACTTAGAAATTCTATCTTTAGACACTGGCTTGTACCTCAATCAAGCAACATAAAACCTTCTCTAGTTTGCTATGAAGTTATCATCGAGTCTTAGGAGAAAAATAAGGAAATTTCCAACAATGCAAAACTATTGTAAAGTCTTCCCCTACTAAAAATAGATTCTTTTTGAACTAGAAAGCTACATTAGCAAAAAATTTGTTGTATTGTATGTCCTACCTATTCCATGTACACAAGATTTGTTGGCTTATGTACTGCAAACTATTAATATGTGCACATTGCTAGTTCAGGCAACATACCTACTTGGCATCAACAGTCTACTTTATGCAACACAATACATGGTTTTGTTTTGGAATCAAACTTGATAGTGTAAATTTGCAAATTTGTGCAACATGCCATTTTCTTGTGAATTTTTTGTTCTAGGTAGCATTGATGAGTAGGGATTTTTTTTTTCAAATTAAAACTGATAGTCCTAATTTTCCAATTTAGGCAACATGTTTCCCTTGTATAGATTTTGCATTTTAGACAACATTATGTAGTACTTGGTTGTACAAGTAATTAGTCACCCAATTCTAGAAAATTGGCTCATTGGAGAGAGCCCATGGCGATGCTAAGTGTACGGATCTTTATTGTTATGTACATTAGTCTTTGGTGAAAAACATTTGGATCATTATTGTGGCCAATGATATTGTGATAAGTTAGAAATGGCACGTATAGTTTATTCTAGTGGTATGGAGCACTATACATATCATAAAAAAGCATTTTTGTCCTTTTTTGGCCTTACATTCTTTAGAAGGCCAATTTTTCTATTTTCCTTTTCCATCCTAAGAAATAAATCTCTCCCTCCTCTCCCCCTACCTCTCCTCTCCCTCTCATCTCCTCTCCCTCTCCCTCTCCCCTACCTCTCTCCCATATATGTGGTAGTGATGTGTGTGGTCACACTTAGGACCGTCGGAGTATTTTTTCCCTCACTAGGAGGTTTTTCCCCCATGTATTGTATATACGTCCACCATTCTAGGGCTAACTTATCTTTCCATTTTTTGTACTACGCAATACACTCTCTGTTGTGTGTCTTAAGCTTCTTCATCTTCTCCAAGCTCTGTGTGTTTCCTTACAACCCTAATTCCAAAAATTGGTATCAAAGCAGGTTGCATCCTCTCACGCATAGTCACATACACATGGAACACATTAAAAAGAATCATGGGAATTCATTAAAAAGAAGGCGATTTTTCTTTTATTGTTGTCGTAGCATATATCATTTTCTTAATTAAAATTCATATCAATATCCATCAACAATGCCTTCTCAACACCTAGGAACATAATTGTGACTAGAAAGGACTTTTCGATGTGAATCTAAAAAATCAGTTTTTGCTAGGACTTTTTGCTTAATTTCAATGAGTCTTCCGAGAATATTTTCAACTGAGGTATTCTTTGGAGGCCAATTGAAATCTGAAAGGTGTTGTTGAGAAATGCATCAAGGTCTTGGTCTTTTGGCACCCATACATTCACCTTTAACTAGGTTGTGACCTTGCCAGCTCTCATTATCTTGAGTTACTAATGGTGTTATCCTCTGTGGAATGGATGTTTTGAAAAGTATGTGTGGCATCAAATGGTTTTTCAAGAAGGTAGAGAACCTGATGACCCTTTTCCTATTGCTATTTCTGATTAGAGGTTTGTCTTTGTCAATAATCCTCATGTTATAGACGATCAAGGCAGCAATCCATGATAACAATAGCTAGAATTGGCTTCTTTAGGATTGAAGCCTTGGTTCCACGTGAGAAAAGCAATAGAAGTGTTCATAATATGCTGTTACACTTGATTTCTAACTCCATAATGCTTTTTGCATTACCAAGGTAGTTGTCAGGACAAAGGTCCTGTTGGCTGTGAGCCAATGAGACAAGGCTACAAGTCTATGGGAAATGGATAGGGAGTTTCTACTACGGGCATCACACCTAAGTAAAATCAACAAGATGGTATGATAAGATTTATGAGTTCAATGCCTTGGTTAAAGCTCAAACCAAGATCCATTCTCACTTTGTAAGGACACTACTAGTATGCATTCTGAATTAGTCATGTTCATTAAAGTAGCATAAGATTTTAGCAACTCCAATTAGAAGCATTGTGTAGCTATACGGGTAAAGACCGTTCTTGTGTAGGCATGTAAATTCTTGCGCAAGCAAGAGAATATGTGTTTATGTATTTAAGAAGTTTTTGGCATTTTGTTAATTCACTCCACTCAAGGCTCTTCTTTCTGTGGAAAAACACTAATTTGGCAATTTACTCTGCACTAAACGTTTTTTATGTGGCAAAACCAAGTTCAAGCACCAATCATTAGGTTGTTTAATTTGTACAAGTATGTAAGAATTTTGATTTTTGAAAGGAATGGATTACAGACCAGGAGTATTCAATTTTACTCAAATAGGGCCCTCAATCACAATAGTCTTTTCTATTGGTTTGACATTCACTTTGCCCAAAAAACAAAACCTCTTTAGAGCTTCTAGTTGTTGGTCAAATTGCAATCATATAGCTCTACAATGCACCTTTACTACGAGAAGGCTAACAAACCTAACCAAGGTTTATTAAGAAATCATTGATGCTCTTTTGACAAGAGATTTTTCACTGATGTTTTTTATGAAAAAACTCTTTCTGAGGGGGAAGTAATGTGAGGACCAAAGGCCTACTAGCTATGAACATGTGGGATAGAACAAGAGTCAATGCGTTAAGAGTCTATGGGTGGTCGGGTGGAGATAGTAGGTGCCTTCTCAAAAGTTAGGATCAGATCCCTTCTTGCTTTGGATGAGATTCCTTGTCCAACATTCTAAGACGTATATAATTGTTGAATTTTCAAGGAATAGGAGTTTGACTTCTTTACGAAATCATATATGACATAATAATTTGTTGTAAAAGAAGGCCTTCGTGTGGTGTCATGGGTGGTAATCAAAAAATCTGACAAGCCTTTTTTTATGCTTGATAACATTCCCATAGCTATCCAGTACGGTAGAAGTTTGTATGGTTGAAGATGACTGTTTTTTAATAATGTGATTTCTGTGATACTCAAAGGATGTCAAACTTTCAGGGGCAATTGGTCTAGCCCAATACAAGTCAATAGTGTTCATCACTACATTATGTGATTTTGACAAGATATGATGTTGGAGCTCCGGCGACGAGGAATATACATAGTGAAAAAACTTGCTCTTTGGTATAACCAAAACTTTCAACAAGTCTTTAGAGCAATTTCTATCGCTAAACTTGGTTTTATTAGAATTGTAACAGCTTTGACTCATAATTTAATATTGTCAAGTCCTTCTAAGCTTAGTTTCATAGCGGCTTTGTACATATGTTTAATGTTCTAATTGTTCAGACTTCATTTTGTATTTGATCAAATAATAAAATAGCAATGATTTTGTGATGCGTTGGATATTTATCTAAATCCCCCAAAGAACGAGAATGGTCATGTGATACGACATAACATTTTGATGTTCATAACTTGGCCGGTAGTACATCCACTTCAAGCAATGAGGGTTTAGAATTGGAACAATGTTTGGTTGAATGTCATACAAGTATCCATACTTGCACTTACCATTGTTATTGTGTGTGTGACATGCACCAAGACAAACATGCATTTGCTTTTTCAAAACAAGCTCTTGAAGTGTCTCTGCATGTCTAGCAACACAGTTGCTACAACGATATGCGTAGAAATTTTTTATTATGTTTGCTCGATGTCATTCTCACCGCCCACAAAATAATGTGGTCATGAAGAAATTCCCTATTTTAAATCTCATATCCATGGACATGGCCCAGAACTTTGGTTCTATGTAAAATGTAACGATTCATAAACTGCCATAGTCGATTTTGGAAGAGTAGTGCACATTCCATTGGGCCATCTTTCCAAGAGAAATCAAAGTTGAATGTTTGAACTATATCCTCAATTGATTGGATCTATGTCCATTTGGTGCTAGTAGATTCATTTGTTATGAGTGTAATTGATATATAAACCTCAGACATCAACCATGTTGATCAAGTCCTTCAAAAAACGTATATGCCATGATGCAAAGTGGCATGAATTTATGTCGCAAGGTTGAAGCAAATTATATTATGGATGGCCTCCTCATCTCTAACATTCATGTGTGCTCTCTTATACTTATTAATATCTTGCCTACAATACGGTAGTTGTTATACTATTCATGATTGAGATTGCATGTTTTATTTGTAGTATGAGCGAGAGGTATGGCTTGTGTAATATGTACAATGACAATAAGGTGTGGATCCTAGGTTTTGGATACACAAAACAACACTCACATATTTCACAATCACCTCCCCTTAATGAAGATGAAGGAACATTAATTTGCATCCCCTTGACACATAGGGTGTAGGCACACAAACTTCTCCTCACACATCAAGGTGTAGACACAAACACAAGTCTCCACTGGTAAGGAGCACAAGATCCCCCAAACACAAGGTGAAATCATAGAAATCCTCCCCTAAAAACACATAGAGGGTAGCATAGACACACAAGTGACTGCTTTACAAAAATAGGGATTAAAATTTTAAAAATTTACAACAACAAGGATGAAGGAACATAAATTTGCATCCCTTTGACACATAGGGTGTAGGCACAAAAACTTCTCCTCACACATCAGGGTGTAGACACAAACACAAGTCTCCCCTAGCACAAAAAATAAGGTAAGGAGCACAACATCCCCCGAACACAAGGTCCCCCGAGCATAGACACACAAGTAAGTGCTTTACAAAAAAAGGGATCTAAAGTTTAAAACTTATCGACCAAGCTATGTGCATAAGCTTTATTTGCTTGGTCAAGGTCATTTTTGCCAATCATCTTCCACAGGTTTAGATATTGGCATTGGTAGAGCAATGGAGGTCAAGGATTCCACGTTTGTATCTATTCTTGGATCGTTTGTAACCAGTGGATGAATTTACCTCTCAAATTCTTAGGCATGCGTTCGGATTAGTAGTAAGCGAGTCTTCCGGCTTAGATCTTGAAGTACTGCTGCTGGTAGCCATTTGAGCAATTCAATATGGTTGATGTGAAGCACCTCTTCACCTATAGAAAGCCACTCTTCACAAAAAAACTCAACCTTGCCTACCGCAAGGAGTCACACTTGGTGTCTTGTGGTATCAGAGCAGGTGGCTTGAAGTCCTTGGCATGGAGGAGAAGTCTGGAGAAGAACGTCGAAGACTCCCCCCTTCCATGCTTGCGTTCTAAAACGTTGCTGTGTGCAGCGGTGCTGAGAGCTTTCCTCTTAACGTTTTGAAATGCTACAAGGCAGCATCTTGATGACCCCTCTTTCCCTACCTATGTTTTGAGACACTTGGTTAGCAGCAACATGCCCTACCACCTGCTTCTGCCGATGGTTTCCTCTCTCCCATGCATTTTGAAACGCTGCCAGGAAGCGACTGCTAGGCGCTTTCCCTCCCTGCACACAGCGTTTTGAAACGCCAACTAAGGCGGACTCCTGGCCATGTCAAAAACGCCCCCCCCCCCCCCCCCCCCCCCCCCCCCCCCCCAATCCACTTGTGTTTCAAAACACAGGGTGAAAAAACTCCAGCCGACGAGCAAAAGAATCCTCACCCACCCTTTGCATTTTGAAACGCTCAAAGGTAGAAGGCTTTTGACTCCCACTCAGCGATAGAGGTGATCTCCTTGGGTGACTGTCTTGGATTTCTGGAGTCCAAATTTGCGGAGCACATCCCTGACTTGCAGAATTTGGTGGAAAGGTGGGTCTTTTGACTAGTTGCAAGAGGTGTGAAAACAGCTTGGGAGTAGGAGTTGAGAGAGGGTGTGGAGCGGCTTGCCAAGTAGAAGAGGAGTGGAATTTCTTGGAGATTTTGTGTGGCTTGGAGGAATTATGCGGCCTATTGGAGTGCGAGAAGGTACAAAATACCAAGTTTTGCAGCTTCAACCAGGCCCCCCTTGCTCGAGTGCCCATGATGACAACAACCAAAAGCAACAAGTGGCTATCGATAATAGATCGTCAACCATCCATTTAGCGGCCCATGCACCGGCACAGTTCTCAAGGAACCCATAAATTTGTTTGGCTTGATTTTATGAAGTCAAAAGCAAATGGAGGAGTTCTCTAGAGGACATCGAAAAAGGTCACTGGACAAGGATGACAGTACCAGTACTCAGTTAGTTGCCTTAGTACTCACGAGGTATGACCACATTTGTCATGATTGTGATTCGATGATTTATTTGGATCGAGAGTTTGAAGCCAAAGAAAAAATCAAAAATTTACTTAAAGACAAAGTCAAAGGCAAGCTGGACAGAGACTACAGTAATAAAGATTTGACAGAGGAGATCGGCATGGCACTCGTGGTTGTGGCCACAGTGGCCTCGATGTCATATTTCTAGTCAAATGATAGGTGTCACCACTAGCTTCAGCTAGAGAGAGGCTTGTGAGTGGCAGAGAGGGGTAATCATTGCTCCCTATAATTAATTTGGACCCTTGTGTTGGAGTTCAAGTTATTGGTGTTTGGACCCATAGGTCGGAGTTCAATGCACATGCATCTAGCAGGGAACCAATCAGACGTCTAAAAAACTATAGGTGGGTATGCCAATTCATTGTTGTTGGTCAGATTATGGACAAGATGTGTTCCAATAGTTCATTATTTTGGAGTTTTATATTTTGGACGTGATGTGTTCATAGTTTACAAAGGGGTATTATTGGACGTAGTATTGCTCTCCGAGGTATATCCAGTAGTTCAAGGCCTTCTATTGGGGTGTTCATGGTAGCTTCTTCATTGACTTGGTCTCACTATTGATGAGTTGCAGAGAGGGTGTTACCATTTTTTCATCTCAAGTGAACTGCCCAATGTGATCCCATTATTTAGTTTGGATTTAAGGTATTTATTTTACTTATTTGTCAAAGTCTTGAGTAGGGAAATTTTACTAGGATTGCTATATAAGAAACCCCTTGCCTCCATTGTATACACATTCAATTATTCATTGCCAAGGTTGATTGGTTCAGGAGACTCTCTCTCTCTCTCTCTCTCTCTCTCTCTCTCTCTTTGTGTGTGTGTGTGTGTGTGTGTGTGTGTGTGTGTGTGTGTGTGTGTGTGTGTGTGTGTGGGACGTGTGTCTAGCCTCACTATCCTATCTTATTGCAGTTTTAGCGAGAACCACGATTAAATTGTCAATCCATGGGACAAACCTGACTCAACTAGTGCATAGAGGCTACAAGAGGTTGTCAATCTCTCAAAAACAGCTAACAATTTGCATCTTAACTCAAGCTACACTCAAGTGACTGAAATCACCAAAATCCAATCGCTCATTGGCAAATAAATCACATCCATTACAGCATCAAATGACATCCAAACGTAACAAAACTTCTAGGATATGTTTATAAGACCTAAGCACACATTCTTATGGTCTCAAACTCCACTTTAGGTCAAGTGCCAAAATCGCAATTATTAACAGCAGTGGATTTTTGACCTAGTTGTTTTCTACCAAAATGCATCTAAATGCTTAGCAATGATGCCCCAATACCCCGCATATGCTTAGTTTTTTATTTTGAAGTGTAAATTCCTACTTATGATGAAATTAGGCCGCAGGTCGGCGATCCCAAAAGCTACAAAATACTATGATGTGTTTACGTCAATGCGTAGAGCTCTTACCTGCGGTTGCAATGCAACAAACACGATTGCAATGTGATAACCGGGGAGGGAGTAGGAAGCACAAGAAGGAGAGAAGTGAGCGTCGTTAGCTCACGCTACGTATTTCATTATCCAAAAACTTAATAATAACTTACAAAAATTGGCTTTTATACCTTAGCCAAGGTTTTTGGTGGTCAAAACTAATAATCTGGGAGTTCTACCAAAGATGGGTAATGACAGGTTAATACAATCTGGAAGCTTGTAGCCCCGGCTCATCAATTACAAGGTTTATCCAAAAAATAGGAGTTACAATATTCTCGATTTATCAAAATAATAAGTGTTTTTTCAATGAGAACTCCGAAAAATGATATCCAAGTTAGCCTGCTTGCTAACATTCCCCTCCTCCTCGTCTATGTCATCCCTTGACACGGCTTTATGGGCTGAAGTAGTCTTCGGGTTGACAACTAGTGTGGGATGTGTGTCTAATCTCACTATCCTATCTTATTACAGTTTTAGAGAGAACCACGATTAAATTGTCAACCCATGGGACGAAGCTGACTCAACTAGTGCATAGAGGCTACAAGAGCTTGTCAATCTTTTGGAAAACAACTAACAACTCGCATCTAACTCAAGCTACACTCAAGTGACTAAAATCACCAAAAGCCAATCGCTCATCGGCAAACAAACCACATCCGTTATAGCATCAAATGACATCCAAACGTAATGAAACTTCTAGTACATGTTTATAAGACCTAAGCACACATGCCTATGGTCTCAAACCCCACTTTAGGTCAAGTGCCAAAATCGCAATTATTAACAGTAGTGGATTTTTGACCTAATCATTTTCGACCCAGAATGCACCTAAATGCTTAGCAATGATGCCCCAATACCCCGCCTATGCTTAGTTTTTTATTTTGAAGTGTAAATTCCTACTAATGATGAAATTAGGCCGCAGGTCGGCCACGCCAAAGGCTACAAAATACTGTGATGTGTTTACGTCAATGTGTAGATCTCTTACCTGTAGTTGCAATGCAACAAACACGACTGCAATGTGACAACTAGGAAGGGAGTAGGAAGCATAGAGCGCGACTGCAATGTGAAAACCGGGAAGGGAGTAGGAAGCATGAGAAGGAGAGAAGTGAGCGCCGTTAGCTCACATTGTGTATTTTATTATCCATAACTTAATAATAACTTACAAAAATTGGCTTTTATACCTTAGTCAAGGTTTTTGGTGGTCAAAACTAATTATCTGGGAGCTCTAACTAAAGATAGGTAATGACAGGTTGATACAATCTAGAAGCTTGTGGCCCCGACTCATCAATTACAAGGTTTATCCAAAAAATAGGAGTTACAATATTCCCAATTTATCAACAATAATAAGTGTTTTTACAATGAGAGCTCCGAAAAATGGTAGCCGTCGTATCTGTGTTAGCTTGCTGCTAACATTCCCCCCCTCCTCGCCTATGGCGTCCCTTGACACAGCTTTATGGACTGAAGTAGTCTTCAGGTTGACGACTCGGGAGGCGGTCTTTAAGCGCATTGCGTGCCTTTTGGTATCTGATTTTCCTTTCTTTATTTGGCACTTGCAAGAACTGCATAGTGACTGTGTTTTTCAGCTCCACTGCTGAGTAGCCGACAAACTGTGATGTCAGGTTGCTAATTACTGGCCCAAATATTTTTGTTCGACAAGTGAAGAACCCTCTGTAGAATGCTTCCTTGAATGCCAGCATATTGTGACAAGGTAAAAACATACACCTGCCATAGAAGCCATAGAGGACTTCTTCGGAAGGTTGGCCACTGAGATCATAGCACAAACCTTTGTTACCCTTGAGGAATGACATCCAAGGGGTGCCTGCTTGCTCTGGCTCATGGAACACTTCGATGCAGGTGAGCAGCATTTGGCAGATTTTATATAGCATAGCACATGACAAATTTGGTAGACTTTTAAAGAATGACGTGGCGCCCTTTAGGATTATCACCATGTACTCTTCCATCGGTGGTCCCTTTTCTCGAGTAGGCAATCTGGGGTAATTCAACCAAGTTGGCCGCTTCTTTGTTAGTACCTCATGTGCTATCAAGGTCCTTACTCTTGGTACAGGACATAAGGTAGGATCCTTTTGTAGGGCCTCTGGTGCTCTTGTGAGCAAAATCAAATACCTTGGATTCTTGTTCAACCAGCTCAACCTCCACTTTGGGTGGTCTTGATCTATGCCCTCGACTTTCATGTCGGTGTAAAGCCTTTATTTCACTTGTAGCACTCCACTTTTATCAGAGGATAGGGCAGGGATTGTTGGTGCCATTGCACATTGATGTGAGTGGGACTGAGTTGAGTGACGTTGACGGAGTGAAGTACTCTCAGCTCCCAATCCCTTGCTGCCTTCCATTGCTCATCTACCTCTTGTGTAATTATTTCCTTCAGTGCATCTTCCTCAACCTTTGAGAGTTGGACCATTGGCACTGTGTCTGATTCAATAATGTGTA
Source organism: Adiantum capillus-veneris (assembly GCF_014529385.1). NCBI lineage: Eukaryota > Viridiplantae > Streptophyta > Polypodiopsida > Polypodiales > Pteridaceae > Adiantum > Adiantum capillus-veneris. The sequence continues at coordinate 56,019,359 of NC_140945.1, forward strand.
CTTGAAACTCCTCCTCGCCACTTATCTCTTCAATTAGCAGTGTCTCCATCTCACTGAATGAAACTGAGGATATTTCTATTTGAGGTTGCTCTGAAGTGTCTGCCTCTTCTTGTGTTTCCGACCGTCCCTCTCTCAATAGCTGGTTGATTCTTTTAAGTTCTGCTATTTCTTTGAGCAGATCGTCTTCTCTTTGGACCTGCATCAAAGCCAAGTCTCTGCATTGAGACTGCTCCAATTTTAGCTCCAGCTCGAGGTCTTTATTATTCTTCTCTAATGCCTTGTAGACCTTGTTTGCTCCTTGGATTGAGGCGACGGTTGGATTCTCTCATATTTGCCGCAAGAATATTGCATGATCATTTATTCTTTGTTCTGAGTACTGTAGGGAAGCATTACTACATCTAGTTGTACCTGAATTTTTTGAATTGAGAGAGCTGTAGTTAGAAGTTCATCTGTAACTTCTGTCAGCTGTCCATCTTTTGCTTTGTATGCATCTGACCAGTTTCTCCATTTCTTTCTGTTGCTTATCCCTTGCGAGCTGATATTGTTCAGCTTCCTCTTTCAACTCCTGCACTTGCCTTTGTAGATCGATGATGACGTTGAGTCGGTCATCTAACTCCCCTTGGAGTGTGTCAATCACCATCTCTAATTCTTTGGCCCATGTGCTACGGCCAAGTGGAGCGAAGTCGTTCAGTCATGTCCTGCATTTGCTTCACATACTCATTAACTTGCAGGATAACCTCGTCATTTGATTGCGAGTCTTCGTTTTGTGCCAGCTGACTTGATGTTTTTGTAGATTCTTGTGTATCCTTTGGCTGCGTCATGGCGGTTGGTTGTTGTTGCCCTTGTGGCTATGGCTGATCTTTTGCCTTTTTGTCATCCTGAGGCTTCATGGATACCGCAGACTTCTCTTGCTGTGTTGAGGTAGAGGGTGTTTCCTCGGCCTCCTGTTCTCTTGGCTGCTCAAACTTCTTGTTGGCCTCTGATGGTGCATGACTAGCTGCCCTTTCTTGATCTTTATCGTGCTCTATTTGCTGCTCTTGAGTAGATTCAGCTACCTATTATGCTTATTCCACTGCTTCTTGTTGTTCACGCTCTATCTCTTTTGTTGGCTTAGTTGTTGTGGTTCTACATGCTGGTGATGGTGGTGGGCTCGGCATGGGGTGATCATGGTGTTCAAAAACAGGAGAAGAGATGCGGGGAGACACATCACCTTGATCATGTTGTGCTTCTCCTTCTACAGTGGCTTCCTTTTGCTAGCTTGCTTTTGCTATTATGCCGCCTCCATCGCTTTCCTTGCCGCTTCTTGTGCTTCTTTCATCTTTAAAGCTTCTGCTTCTTGATACATCTGTTCCAGGGATTCTGTGGGATCTTCAGCTTGCTTCCTGGTGTGATGCTTGGTTCTTGGTCCTTTAAGCTCAATGAGCATCCTCTTTTCTGGGTCCTTTCCTTGTGCTTGGCGGCTGCGTTGGTAAGAGTGCTTCTCTCTTTCAAATTGGGCCTGCTTTTGTACAGGTTCCTCTTGGTGTGCTGCCACGGATTTTCTCTTCATTTCTTCAATGCGAGCTCTCCTTTCCTCGTTATCCGAGCTTTCACTGGTGCTGTGCCGTTCTGGCAAGCTCTCAACAGATTCTTCATCAGACTTGTATGATCTTTTGGCAGATCTTGTAGCTCGAGGAGAAGGTTGTGCTGACACTATCCAAGTGTTCTGATCGGGGCAGGTGGCAAGTTGTCGGCCATGCCGATGACATGGTAAGAAATCGTAGTTAGAACCTCTGGTGCACCCAGATATGTGATTTTTCCTTCTTTCTTTGTCCCCTTTAATGTGGACAAAACATATTGTGCATGGTCAATTGGTTGCCTGCTTGTCTATTTGAGGACTTGCGTAAAGGTTGTGCAACCGCATGATTTGGTGCCATATACCTCAGCAGTCTTTTAGCAAGGAAGTGGAAGTGCTGATGGTACAACCTTGCGGGCTCTTCCACCTATTTGTGAATGAGGTCTGTAAAGGTGGCCGCGGCGGTTTCTTTGGTGAAAGTTCCGATCGTCTTCCTATCTCTTGCCCTCATTGCCATTCCTTCTGTTGGCAGTCTGAGTGCTTCTGCCACTATCTCCTTGGTAATTACTACTTCAAATTTATTCCCTTGTGGGTCAGAGATTTGATCGGTTCCATCTTCTTTGATCGTGGACAAAAGCTCATAAGCTTTTTGGAAGTCCACTCCACATGGTTCTCGTTCATAGAAATCTTTGAGTCCTAGCCTTCGGTTGGCTTCTTTAGTCTTGGGCTTTGTAGCGGCATCGTATACTTCTTTTGGTAGAAGTTGCAGCTCTACCTCACGTCCTTCCTCGCTCTTGAATCTTTTGGTGAACATTGTGGTGTTATGCTCTTTGAGCTGTTCTCTTGAAAGATAGGTTGCCTTGGCGGTTTTGACTGAATCGGGGTCCAGTTAGTATGTTGGTAGCTCTTGCAACTTTTCTTTCTGGTTGGAGTGTCAAAGTTAGCAGATTGATAGATTTTTCTCTGAAATGTCCTTCAGTCTGAAATGCTGACAATTTTGGTCCAATTTGCTTCAAATCAATTTTTGAACAAGTAGAGGTGCATAAAAACATGTAAGGAACAAAATTATAAAGTTCAAACAAAATATTGTAACAAAAGTAAATAATCACGATTATTTACAGCTGAGTAATTTTTTCAACTTTTTGCAAATTTTGCATTATAGGCTTGAAGTATATACCAAATAGATACTCTGAGTGAAATATGGGCTCATTTGGATGCATAGGATAAAAATGGTATCAGATTTTGGCTTTAGGTCTTTGAAACAGTAGATATAAAGGAAATTTGAGATTTTGAGCTCCAAATTTGTTCAAACTTGGCTAGTGGGCTTAGCACACCATGTACTTTGGATGTATGATGGCAAAATTGCAAATTCCCTCATTTTGGCATGAAAGTAAATAATCGCGATTATTAACTTTTCTACCAAAATCAACATTTTTTGGCACAACTTGGTTCTAAGCATTGTATAGACCTTGTGTATGGGATATGGGGTGACTTGGATCAAAAAAAGTGGCTCATAACTTAGGATTTGGCTTGCAAAGACTTCTTTGCATTTTTTGGCAATTTTCCAAGTTATAGTAAGTTGATCATTTTGGCTCATACTTGCATTTTGGCATGTATTAGGTGTGTACAAGTGATAGGTGAGGTGATGATGCAACTTCCAAGCCGAATTAGTGCAAAAGTAAATCATCATGATTAATTACAGCAGTCACATTTTTCTTGCAGAACATAAAATTTTTGACCTAAACACATTCTATACACCTAAAACAAATCCTAAATTGAATTTGATAAAGTTTGGTCTTGCCAGCATCACTTTGTGCTTTGTCAACTCTGAAATCACCGATTTCTGTGACTACACTGCCTGTTGAGTTGGTTTGTCGCTTTTGAGGCTTTGAACTTGTCCGCAACATAGTTGTGAAGCAACTCATCCAATTTTGGATCATTTGGAGTCAGTTTGATCTCATATGTAATTTGACGCTTTGTAGCCTTCGAGCCGTTTTTTGCTTTTTGAGGGCTTGGCTTGATTGATTTCACAAAACCAATCATATACATTGTATATAGACCTCGTAGGCAAGCTTTCTATGGAGTCAGAACCGAATTCTGGCATCTGCCAAAAACTTAGCTTTTCTATTGGGGACCCCCTCGACCCTTGCCGAATGGTCAACTGAATAAAGGTTCTATTATGTTAGGGCATTCTACAGTTCAAATCCCATCCGATTTGCTTGAGCTGACAGGCCGCTAAGGTCAGTTTTTGGTCGTAGGTCTTTGTGCACTGCTTGGATTCTAGGGTTTTTTCTAGGGGTTTAGATTAGCTTCCAGCTGTACAAAATGGATCATTGATGAGTAAAGAACTTACCCCTCATATCTTGTGTGAGACAGCACTGTAAATAGGTCACTGCAGACTCCGAAAAAGACGCGCAAAAGAGGTCGAAAAGCTCTCTCTCCAAAGGCAACAAGTGGAAATGATGTGATTTTAGCCTACCCTGGATATCTCTATCCGGACTTCCAGAACCATTTTTCCCCAAATTCCCCTGTTAGTCCTATTAGGCCGTGAAATCTATGTTAGACTCAAAAAAATTCTCAATCGGATTCCTATAGCTCATTCTGCAAAAATTCTACAAAAGTAGGTCTGGCTGCATAATTTAGGCTTCCCGCTTCCATCTTTCAATTTCATTGAAAATTTTTGTGCTTGTCCGCCTTGTCTTTCCGATCACCACCGTGTCTTCATTTTTTCCATCTAAGCTCCGTTGCTATTTATTATTAATTTTTTATCTGTTTATTGGAAAAATCAAAGAAAATAACAAAATCCGCTAAATAAGCAAAGTGAAAATCCAATAATTAGGAAAATCCATTGAAAAACACAGCTTTATTTTTTTTTGTTGGATTTCTCCATTTTTAAGTCTCAATATCGAGAAAAATGATGAAAAATTAAAAAAAATGACTTTCTTGATGATTTTTTAATAGTATATACACTATTTATACTCATCGAGAAGATTTTATCAGTCAATTTTTCCCTGTTGATGAATTATAAGGGCATTATTAGGTAATTTTGCAAAAAATCACACGTTAACATCAAACTTTTTTCCTCCCTCTTCAAACATTGCCCTTAATTACTTAGTGCCCATCCACTCCTCCTAGATGGCGTACTCCGGGATGACTGTGTGCATGGGTTGAACAATGGTGTCTTATGCATAGCCTTGGTTGGCTCTACCATGCTTTGAAGATCAATGCAGTTCAAACCAATATGGTATGCAAGAGTTGGGTCTTGAGTAATTAACTTAAGGGTTTCTTACGGCGAGGCTTTCTGATGTTGTCTGCCAAAGAGAAAATCTTGTAGCTTGTGTGCTCTCTTTTTTATTGTACCATCAGGATTCTTCAACACACTGATTGCCTGAGGTTCTGGTATCAACAATGGTTGTTGTCAAGCTGTTTCTCGCCATTGGTAGCTTGGTTTGCTTGCTGCAGAATGGTGTGGTGAAGTCTTCTGCGACTTCACTCTCCATTGCTTGATTGGTTTTACGGTTTCTTGAGAAGATAAGTACTTTTCTTTCCGCCAAATCCATTTCATGTTAGGTTCCTTGCGAGGAGAAGCTCGTCTCTGTGTTTTGATCTTTGCGACCTCCTTTGGTTTTGTCGATGATGTTTTGGGCACCCAGATTTCAACCAGCTTGTCCTTAAGCTGTGCTTTTGGTACCCAAATTTACCTGACTCCTTGCATTCTACTTGTAGCAATTGCTTGTCAAGAGGATGGAGAAGATTGATTACTTCGTGGTTTGCTCTTTTGATTACTCCCTTTCTATTCCTCCTTGCTTGATGCAATTGGAACAATGAGTTGTCCGCCTTTAGGTGATAGCCTCAGTTGATTCGTATCCCAATCCGGTACTGCCTTGTATGTCCGCATCCATGAGATTCCTAGAATAATTGTCTCATTCATGTGTTTCATCTGGTAAGCATACAAATTGATGAGGGCAGGAACATCCATGTATTATCACGTTTAAGTTGACTATTCCCAATGTTGGTGTTGGGTTCTTGTTGTATCCTTTTATTGTCGCTATTCCTGTCGTCAATGCTTGACTTGTTGCTTTCTTGTACGTGGAATAACTGACTGCATTTACTCTAGTTCCTGTGTCGACCAATGCGTTCGTGCTATGATTGTTGAGTTGTACTTTGATGCACAGGTCCATTCCGTCTAACCATTCATCATCTGTTGATGTGGCATCTTTTGGCAACTCCATTGTCGGTCATCTATTTCTAGAGTGTTGATGGGAATCGATATCTGTTGATTCTTGAGAGCAGCTTTCCGTTTGAATACCGAAAGACAAGCTTCCTCTTGGGCTTTATCAATAACCAGGTATCATTTAATCCTCCTTTTCTTGGCTGCATGCATTCTTCCTAGCAATTCATTGGTTAGCGGAAAATTGTACTTCTTTAAACGGCATCCACTAATCCAATTAGCCATTGGTTCACCATCTAGGGTGGACAACTTAACTGCTCCACTTGGAGATACATCTTCAATGATGGGAATGTGTTGCTTAAGGAAATAGACTAAAACTAAGCCCTTTTTTGAAGATTTTTGTAATTAGATGAGAATCAAAAAACTTTTTTTGTTTCTGCTTTTGTGCATAGATGTGAGCTATGACAGTTAGCCTTTGATCATCTAGCTTTTCTAAATCTTCAAGTCTTTTTGAAAATTCATGTCCAGTCCACTCAAGATCCTTAGCTACCCTTAGTGTTGGCAATATGAATTCTATTGGCAGTATGGCATCAAGACCATAAACAAGGTTAAAGGGTGTAGCATTTAAAGCTGTTTTGAATGAAACTCGATAAGCCCATAGAGTAGCATGGAGATTCATTTCCCAGTTTGTCCTTCCTGAACTAACCACTTTAGTCAATACTGAGCTAAGAATTTAGTTCGTATGTGTAAGGTCCCTCCCTAAACCCTAGAGCCATTCAGAACATTTTTCAGCCTAGAAAATAATTTAGAAAAAGCAAGACCGACAAAGAAGTCATATGGACAACCAGACTTTACTCCAGAATGAAAAGAGAAAGATATTTTGGATAAGGAATTACTTCATCCCTATATTTTTCCAAAAAGATTAAGATTAATTTTATACTTCTTCGTGAAGATCCGCGTGGGAACTGATCTAGATCAGGAACTGGGAGAAAAACGGACTAACTTGATTGAGAGATAAAGTTAAGAGATAAGAACTAAGAAGAAAATTGCGGTCCAATAGGAATTAGGAAGAGAATTGGGGTCCAATAGCATTTGAGAAGAAATTTGGGATCCAATAGAAATTAAGAAGAGAATTGGGGTACAATAGTATTTGAGAAGAGAAATGGGGTCCAATAGCAATTGAGAGGAGAATTGGGTCCAATAGGATTTGAGAAGAGAATTGCGGTCCAATTAGGAATTGAGAAGAGAATACCCACCATTTCCTATATAAGCACCCCCTCTCCTTTATAATTTTACACACACATATTGCTAAGCTACTTGCATACTTTCCATGCTCAAGATTATGCTTAAGTAAATCAAGGTTTCCATTAAACCTTGCTCTTGCTCTCTCCCTCTCTTGAAGGCCAAACCCTTGAGGGTTTTTTGAAGAAGTTCCTCTCTCCTTCCTCTTCATCCTAAATCCCTTTCCTTCCTCCTTGAGCCTCACATCTCTTCAAGAAGGACTTCAACCCCACTTACCTTTTGTTTAGAGGAGGCAATCTTCATTTCTAGTAGGATTAATTAATCCATGTGTTTTAATACTAGGAAGGTTTATGTGCATCATTTTAGGTTTAAGCTTTAATGGTAACCTTGGAATTAGGGTTAAGTATTAATGGTAGTTATGCATCATTAAGTTAAGCTTCAAAGGTAGATTTGCACTTGTAAGCTAAGATTTAATGGTAACTTTGCACTTAGATGTACGCTTTAGTGAGACTACCTTGCATTTTTAGGTTTAAGCTTTAATGGGAACCTTGCAATTAGGGTCAAGTGATAAGAGTATCTATGCATCATTAAGTTCAGCTTAAAAGGTAGATTTGCACTCATAAGCTAAGATTTAATGGTAACTTTGTACTTAGATGTGAGCTTTAGTGACTACCTTGGATTTTTAGATTTAAGCTTTAATAGGAATCTCGCAATTAGGGTCAAGTGATAAGAGTATCTATGCATCATTAAGTTAAGATTAAAAGGTAGATTTGCACTCATAAGCTAAGCTTTAATGGTAACTTTGCACTTAGATGTAAGCTTTAGTGACTACCTTGCATTTTTAGGTTTAAGCTATAATGGAAACCTCGCAATTACGGTTAAGTGATACGAGTATCTATGCATCATTAAGTTAAGCTTAAAAGGAAGATTTGCACTCATAAGCTAAACTTAATGGTAACTTTGTACTTAGATGTAAGCTTTAGTGACTACCTTGCATTTTTCGGTTTAAGCTTTAATGGGAACCTCACAATTAGGGTCAAGTGATAAGAGTATCTATGCATCATTAAGTTACGCTTAAAAGGTAGATTTGCACTTGTAAGCTAAGCTTTAATGGTAAATTTGACTTAGCTGTAAGCTTTAGTGACTACCTTGCATTTTTAGGTTTAACCTCTAATGGGAACCTTGCAATTAGGATCAAGTGATAAGAGTATCTATGCATCATTAAGTTAAGCTTAAAGGGTAGATTTGCTCTCGTAACCTAAGCTTTAATGGTAACTTTGCACTAAGTTGTAAGCTTTAGTCACTACCTTGCATTTTTAGGTTTAAGCTTTAATGGGAACCTTGCAATTAGGATCAAGTGATAAGAGTATCTATGCATCATAAAGTTAAGCTTCAAAGGTAGATTTTCTCTCATAAGCTAAACTTTAATGGTAACTTTGCACTTATGTGTAAGCTTTAGTGACTACCTTATATTTTAGGTTTAAGCTTTAATGGAAACCTCACAATTAGAATTAAGTGCTAAGAGTATCTATGCATCATTAAGTTAAGTTTCAAAGATAGATTTGCACTCTTAAGCTAAGCATTAATGGTAACTTTGAACTTAGGTGTAAGCTTTAGTGACTATTTTGTATTTTAGGTTTAAGCTTTAATGGAAAGCTTGAAAACTCATAAATTATAGGATGACCTTCTACTTTCTTAAATGGAAAGCTAAGCAACACAAGAAAAGATTAGTTGTCTAAGCTCGATAGAAGTAGTTCAATTTTTGGTATTGAAGAGTATTTCTAAAAGTTGTCAATTTCCAGTTTGTTTGCAAATACGGAATGGAGGAGATAGGGGATAACTTCGCGGAATTGACCTCCGTGTTGTTTTGAACCGAAAACTCTACAAGCTTCCATGGAGATGCCCCATGGATGAAAAAGGATTGCAAAAACCTGGGAATCGTACAAAAGCGGGGATTAAACTTAAAAAGTTGGCATTTCCGAAGAGACATTAATCATCAAATGCTTATGGCAAAAACTCGCTTCTATTTTCTAAATAAACTTCGCTGGTAGATAATTAATGAAAGTAGGAATTAAGGTTGATAAATGAATGAACCTGAAAATTACCAACTAGGAATGAAAAAGGTATCTCGAGAGGTGATAGGGATAGCCCATTGCAAAACATAGATTTAACTAGGAGTTTTGATGATTGTTTATAAATGACCGGAAACCAAGATGGATCTTGTTGGGGTCAATTTGATTGAAAGGCCGTCCCATTGAGAGGATTCTCTTGGGGAACTTGACGGAGATTGGCCTTTTTCGGCTCGGGCAGCGTAACCGGCAAGTTGTTATACCTAGGTCATTCATACCCAAGGGATAAGGGATGAATGGGTTTGTTTTATTTTTTCCCGGTCGGGTGAAGTACCCGCGGTATCTTATTGGAAATCGGTCATAATCAGGGTATGGCCTGACGCGAATAGTTGGATGAGAAGGCCATACTCAGGGAGGATGATGTGAATTTAATTAAGAAAATTTATTTGACTTGGTTGATTAAAAAGGAACTGGAAAGGCTAGGAATATAGGGGCTATCATGTGCATCTGTCACCAGATGATGCTATAACACTCAAAATAAAATGCTTAGGAAGGAATGATTAAATTACTTGATGAGCGTTTCCCAAACACTTAATTCTGGGAAATATTGTGAAGGTGTTGCCATTTTGATGGCTTGTAATCGATTATCTTGGCTTGAATGGGAAGGCAAGATGAATAAGTTGAAACTAAATGTGTTGCATGATTAGTTAGGAAACTAGTTACAAGCTAATTATAGCAGATAAAGGAAAGGAAATGAATTAAAAGTTTCTCGATAAAGATCTGGTGGAAACAAACACATGAATTTCCTTGAACGAGGGTATGCAACAGATTGCATGCTCCTTGTTGTTTGATGATGTCTAAGAGACTATTGGCTTCCTGATTTTGTTGTAGTTAAGTACTACCTCAGGAAGGGATTTTCATGAAATGGTTCGATGGGTGGGCGGATCCGGAGGGTTAGATGACCAGATGTTGATTAAAAATTTATGTTAAACGATAGGACTATGTGGGATAAAAATGGGTAATCGAGGACGAGCGAGACCAGGTAGGATTGCAAGATCCCTCTTCTTAGGGGAAAGTGATAACTGTCGTGCCTGCTTGTCAGAAAAAAGGGGTTATCGCCATGAACCAAGGGAGAACAAGAAAGTAAGATCATATCCTCAAGTTAAAGATCAAGAGAATCAAGACTAAAGACCACAATTTTGGGTGTAGAAAGCTGTCAAGGACAGATCGATTATGAGAAGCAGATAGAATCATTGCATGAAGGGATCTACCCCCTTGGGTGGCATTCGAGATAGGTCGGAATCATGTCTGAGTGTAAGTCCCAAGTGGGAGTGATACCTACAGATAAATCTACGTCATTCCCTGAACGGTGTGGAGGATTGAGGAAGGTGAATAGGGTCGAGTCTGGGTATAACCCTCACAAGTGGTATTAGAGCCTAATTTTGAATCCTCGACCTTGAAATTTAGAATTTTGGGATTTAAGATTAATGCATGAGAAAAAAACAACTCAGTCTATTGTATATCCAAATTTCAATAATATGTTACAAAATGAAGTCTTGATGTTCCAATAAATTATTCAAAAAATTTCAAGATGGCTTGGGATCTGCCTGAAGAAATTCAATGGATTATCTATGAGAGGATGAAAACTGCTGGAACATTTTTGGGAGCTTTTATTTCTAAAAACCTATACTTGTCCCTGGGATTTAAGAAAGTAGGAAGTGTGAGTAAAGTTGGAAATGAATGATATAAAAATTTGTGAAAGAATAGGTAATGCACTTGTGCGAAGACGCATGGAGGTGGCATAAATGAATAAACACGCATGCACTTGTGCGAAGACACATTAAAGTGGCATGGATGAAACTTTTATTGAGCTTTACTTGTCACTCTCCCTTAAGCTTAGTAATAAGGAGCAAGATTGGGTAAAGTAACTACCATATGAAGAATTAATTTTTGGGACATTGACTGGAAGATAATTTTGGATAATAATGAAGAAATCCAAGTTCTTGTGATTAGCCACAGATAAATCTATAAGTATATATAGCAAAACTTGTTTTGAAATTACTGATGGCTTGGAATATTCAAGAAGAAGAAGTTTATAAGATAGTCTTGAAAGAATGGGGATAGCCGAACCGGAGAACACGTTAGTGAGGTTGAGACACCTTATCGAACTTTTCTCTCCTAAGGAAAATGCCATTTCTACTAAGAAATGGAGAACATGTGGATCGAATGGAGTTACATGGTTAACCCTATGGGGACACGTACAACTATTGAATAATTTACGGATTGCAATGATGAGAGAAATCTAGGATTGGGACCAAAGAGATATAGTATGGTCAAATCTTATTTTTAGTAAACCTCTACTTATAGCATCTCAAGACAAATAGAAAAGATAGTAAATAAGACGTGCTTAAAAACTCACAAGGAATCAAGATGGAAAAGTGCAATAGATAAGCTCATAATATTGCAGACATTTAAACTTCGAAGAAGAATAAGAAAACAAACTTATGAGTTAGCCAAGAGCTCAAAGTTGGAATTTTTACTCAAGACTATCATAGACAGAAGACCCTTTACTGAAAGCACTAAATAGAGATGTCCTTATGAATTTAATTAAAGAGTAAATGAAACGTGCTTAAGAATTTAATTAAAGAGGAGAGACACTTCAAGACAAAGAAGTACGGACAATACTCAAATTTTTCAAAAAAAGGTTATTTCTTCAATGAAAGCCAAAAAAGATTACAAGGGAGGCAGGAAGTAATTACAGAGAGAGGCAAGAAAGTTTACAACTCATGAAGATCCTATAACATATGGTCACATAACCAAGTATCGCAAGCGCTACACATATTAGGACACTCACCCTCTAGAATGGTTCTACAAGAAACAGCTTGAGCAATTTTTCGGGTATGAGATGAGAAGAGAAAAGGACCTCTAAGAGGAAGAGGAAGACTCCAGATAGTATCGAGGCAAATCTTGGAATGGGGGATAAACTGCACAAGCAAGAACAACCTTGTGGAGAACCCGGGATCTCGTGTCCTTTGACGCAGTAGTATCGAGGTCCAAGTCCCAGAGCCTCTGTAACCATAGCAAGTCAAGTATTGTTGCGAAAATGTTCTCTATCACAGAGAGTCACTCTTGTGAGATGTCGCCATGTCTTCCATATCGTCTGGACAACACAAGAATTTGACTAAGGAAAGAGGAGATCTTTGTATCGCTCTAAGAACTGTCTTTTAACTGCCTCATCTACACTCTGCAAGTGAGAGATGCATACAGGAAGAACCAAGTCTTCTTGCCAAGACGCCATCAGATAAGAAAATAACTAAGTTACAAGAGAGTGAAGATCGAAAAAATAAGAGGATAACAAGTGCTGATAAAGAAGGGGTAGCTTATAAAGAGGAAGTAGCGTATGGGAGAATCCACAAACACGATGACTTATTCGAGAAGATAGATTATTAAGAAAGATTTTCCATAACTCTAATATTATAATAGAAGATTTTTGGGGATGAAGAAGTATAAGAGAGAAGTCAAGTTGAGAGCATTAACAAGAAGTTAAGTCGCAAGACGTATCGAAGAAGCTTCATCAATTACGTATTTTCGTTCGAGTTGAGGACAGCTCTTTCTTTTTTTTTTGGGAAGAGATACTGCCTTCAATAGACTCAAAGACCTCTTGACCAACAGTCTTGTCCTCATCAAACCTGACTAATTTCACTCCTTAGCTCTTCTTTACCCGAGGAAGTTCAACAAGAAATTCAGGTAGACCCCTATTTGAGATCTCTTCTGCAAGAGATTCAAGCTCAGAACCCGAGGGAACACTTAATTGACTATACCTTAGCAGATGGTCTTCTTTACTACATGGAAAGCTTCAGCCCCTATATATTCCTCAGATGAAGTGGGAATGTCTGAGTATGGACTTTGTTACAAGTCTTCCAAAGACAACTGAAAACTATGATTCTATTTTTGTCATAGTAGATAAGCTCTCTAAGGTGGCTCATCTAAATTCCAATCAAGCAGACGGCCACCGCCATTGACATAGCCCAAGTATTTTTCAAAGAGGTAGTAAGATTGCATGGAATCCCTGCAAGAATCATCAGTGATCAGGATGCCAAAATTACTTCTAAGTTTTGGCAAGCCATGTTTTGATCTCTGGGTACCCAACTGAATCTCAGCTCAGCATATCATCCGAAAAATGATGGTCAAACTGAGTGAGTGAATCAAGTCATTGAAGATACACTTCGAGCATACTGCAACCAATAGCCCCAGCAATGGATCAAGTTTCTTTCCCTAGTTGAGTTTGCTTATAACTCTTCTCACCATCACAGCCTCGGAATGTCACCCTTTTAAGCCTTGTATGGTCAGGAATGTTTAGTCCCTCTTCGATTAGCCGACCCAGCTCTTCATATTCTTGCCGCTAAGTCTATCCTAGAAGAGATGGATCTTCAACTTCTAGTCATTAGAGACAACCTGAAGAGAGCTAGTGATAGACAAAAGAGCTATGCTAATCTTCACCGCTCCGCTAGAAGCTTTAGCGAAGGCGAACAAGTTTTCCTCAGAGTCAAAACCAAACGCAACTCCTTAAAGCTAGGGGAATTTCGTAAGCTTGCATTCAAATATTGTGGACCTTTTGGAATCAAATCAATATCTCTCTTTTGTCCAAGCCCTTGATCATATTTTTGGTTGGTTCTTCGGAACAACTTATAATTATTCTTCAAAATATCGATGGCACTTTTGATGTAATTTTTATGCGGATGTAATCAATCATCATATTTATGGAATTCAAGCATCTCTAGTCAGTCAATTTTTTTGAGATTCAAATTGTCTATGGTGTTTTACAAGTCTAGTTGTTATGATATGTGAAATATCTGATTACCAAGTGAAAGATGAGACAGTAAGCTATAGACATAAGAGAAATAAGAATGGAGAAAATAAATTGGATACACAAGGGAGGAGAAATTGCAAGATTAATTGAAAGATCAATATGAAATCCTTTAACTGTCAAGAACGTGGTATTAGTTGGATGATATCAATAGAGAAATAAGTCAACTCTCAAAATGGAAAAAGGTTAAAGTTTAGGTAAGCATGGTAAGCGTATTAAGGCTAGATGGAGAGCGAAGTGAAGAAATGATCTTCACACCTAACAAGAGAAACACAATCTAGTCACACCAAAGGAAAAATACCTAGTTGAGTGAGATCACACTCAGTAATTAAAGTAACCCCGAGTCATTAAGACTTCTTTATGATTGAGACTTTTGAGTCAGCGCTAAAAAAATAACAAAATGGAAGAGAAGTGTATTATTCAAGGTCCATACCAGCTTCACTATCCTTCAATCTAAATACCATAAAGTTACTGATCATCTTCAATCATAAGTTGACCAAAGATGGAGTTTGTCTACTTTGTAAAGCATGTCTCGAGCTGAAGACAGCTCTTTCTTTTTGTTGGGGAGTTTGTAAGGTCCCTCCCTAAAGCCTAGAGCCATTCAGAACATTTTTCAGCCGAGACTTTACTCTAGAATGAAAAGACAAGGATATTTTGGATACGAAATTATGTCATCCCTATATTTTTCCAAAAAGATTAAGATTATTTTTATACTTCTTTGTGAAGATCCGCGTGGGAACTGATCTAGATCAAGAACTGGGAGAAAAAGGGACTAACTTGATTGAAAGATAAAGTTAAGAGATAAGAACTAAGAAGAAAATTGGGGTCCAATAGGAATTAAGAAGAGAATTCGGGTCCAATAGCATTTGAGAACAGAATTGGGGTCCAATAGGAATTAAGAAGAGAATTGGGGTCCAATAGCATTTGAGAAGAGAAATGGGGTCCAATAGCAATTGAGAGGAGAATTGGGGTCCACTAGGATTTGAGAAGAGAATTGCGGTCTAACAGGAATTGAGAAGAGAATACCCACCATTTCCTATATAAGCACCCCCTCTTGTAATTTTACACACACATATTGCTAAGCTACTTGCATACTTTCCATGCTCAAGATTATGCTTAAGTAAATCAAGGTTTTCATTAAACCTTGCTCTTGCTCTCTCCCTCTCTTGAAGGCCAAACCCTTGAGGGTTTTGTGAAGAAGTTCCTCTCTCCTTCCTCTTCATCCTAAATCCATTTCCTTCCTCCTTGAGCCTCACATCTCTTCAAGAAGGACTTCAACTCCACTTTCCTCTTATTTAGAGGAGATAATCTTCATTTCTAGTAGGATTAATTAATCCATGTGTTTTAATAGTAGAAAGGTTTATGTGCATCATTTTAGGTTTAAGCTTTAATGGTAACCTTGGATTTAGGGTTAAGTATTAATGGTAGTTATGCATCATTAAGTTAAGATTCAAAGGTAGATTTGCACTCGTAATCTAATCTTTAATGGTAACGTTGCACTTAGATGTAAGCTTTAGTGACTACCTTACATTTTTAGGTTTAAGCTTTAATGGGAACCTTGCAATTAGGATCAAGTGATAAGAGTATCTATGCATCATTAAGTTAAGCTTAAAAGGTAGATTTGCACTCATAAGCTAAGCTTTAATGGTAACTTTGCACTTAGATGTAAGCTTTAGTGACTACCTTGCATTTTTAGGTTTAAGCTTTAATGGAAACCTTGCAATTAGGATTAAGTGATAAGAGTATCTATGCATCATTAAGTTAATTTTAAAAGGTAGATTTGCACTCATAAGCTAAGCTTTAATGGTAACTTTGCACTTAGATGTAAGCTTTAGTGACTACCTTGCATTTTTAGGTTTAAGCTTTAATGGAAACCTCACAATTAGGGTTAAGCGATAAGAGTATCTATGCATCATTAAGTTAAGCTTAAAAGGAAGATTTGCACTCATAAGCTAAGCTTTAATGGTAATTTGCACTTAGATGTAAGCTTTAGTGACTACCTTGCATTTTTAGGCTTAAGCTTTAATGGAAACCTTGCAATTAGAGTTAAGTGATAAGAGTATCTATGCATCATTAAGTTAAGCTTAAAAGATAGATTTGCACTCATAAGCTAAGCTTTAATGGTAACTTTGCACTTAGATATAAGCTTTTGTGACTACCTTGCATTTTTAGGTTTAAGCTTTAATGGAAACCTCGCAATTAGGGTTAAGTGATAAGAGTATCTCTGCATCATTAAGTTAAGCTTAAAAGGTAGATTTTCACTCATAAGATAAACTTTAATGGTAACTTTGCACTTAGATGTAAGCTTTAGTGACTACCTTGCATTTTTAGGTTTAAGCTTTAATGGAAACCTCGCAATGAGGGTTAAGCGATAAGAGTATCTATGCATCATTAAGTTAATCTTAAAAGGTAGATTTGCACTCATAAGCTAAGCTTTAATGGTAACTTTGCACTTAGATGTAAGCTTTAGTGACTACCTTGCATTTTTAGATTTAAGCTTTAATGGAAACCTCACAATTAGGGTCAAGTGATAAGAGTATCTATGCATCATTAAATTAAGCTTAAAAGATAGATTTGCACTCATAAGCTAAGCTTTAATGGTAAGTTTGCACTTAGATGTAATCTTTAGTGACTACCTTGCATTTTTAGGTTTAGCTTTAATGGGAAACTTGAAATTAGGGTCAAGTAATAAGAGTATATATGCATCATAAAGTTAAAATTCAAAGGTAGATTTGCTCTCATAAGCTAAGTTTTAATGGTAACTTTGCACCTAGGTGTAAGCTTTAGTGACTACCTTGTATTTTAGGTTTAAAATTTAATGAAAATCTGGCAATTAGGGTTAAGTGCTAAGAGTATATATGCATCATTAAGTTAAGTTTCAAAGGTATATTTTCACTCTTAAGCTAAACATTAATGGTAACTTTGCACTTAGGTGTAACCTTTAGTGACTACCTTGTATTTTAGGTTTAAGCTTTAATGGAAAGCTCGAAAACTCATAAATTATAGGATGACCTTCTATCTTCTTAAATGGAAAGCTAGGCAACATTAGAAAAGATTAGTTGTCTAAGCTCGATAGAAGTAGTTCATTTTTTGGTATTGAAGAGTATTTCTAAAAGTTGTCAATTTCAAGTTTGTTTGCAAATACGGGATGGGGGAGATAGGGGATAACTTCGCGGAATTGACCTCCGTGTTGTTTTGAACCGAAAACTCTACAAGCTTCCATGGAGATGCCCCATGGATGGCAAACGATTGCAAAAACCTGGGAATCGTACAAAAACGGGGATTGAACTTAAAAAGTTGGCATTTCCGAAGAGACATTAACCATCAAATGCCTATGGCAAAAACTCGCTTGTATTTTTTAAATAAACTTGGCTGGTAGATAATTAATGAAAGTAGGAATTAAGGTTGATATATGAATGAACCTGAAAATTACCAACTAGGAATTAAAAAGGAATCTCGAGAGGTGATAAGGATAGCCCATTGCAAAACATAGATTTAACTAGGAGTTTGGAAGATTTTCTGGAAATGATCGGAAACCAAGATGGATCTTGTTGGGGTCAATTTGATTGAAAGGCCGGCCCATTGAGAGGATTCTCTTGGGGAACTTGACGGAGATTGCCCTTTTCGGCTAGGGCAGCGTAATCGGCAAGTTGTTATACCTAGGTCTTTCATGTCGGAGGGATAAAGGATGAATGGGTTTGTTTTATTTTTGCTCGGTCAGGTGAAGTACCCACGGTATCTTCTTGAATATCGGCCATAATCTGGGTATGGCCTAATGCCAATAGTTGGATGAGAAGGTCATACTCAGGGAGGATGATGTGAATTTAATTAAGGAAATTTGCTCGACTTGGTTGCTTAAAAAGGAATTGGAAAGGCTAGGAATATAGGGGTTATCATGTGCATATGTCACCAGATGGTGCTATAACACTCGAAATAAAATGCTTAGGAAGGAATGATGAGCGTTTCCCAAACACTTAATTCTGGAAAATATTGTGAAGGTGCTACCATTTGATGGCTTGTAACCGATTATCTTGGCCTGAATGGGGAGGCAAGATGAATTAGTTGAAACTAAATGTGTTGCATGATTAGTTAGGAAACTAGTTACAAGCTAATTATAGCAGATAAAGGAAAGGAAATGAATTGAAAGTTTCTAAATAAAGATCTGGTGGAAACAACCACATGAATTTCCTTGAACGAGGGTATGCAACAGATTGCATGTTGCTTGTTGTTTGATGATGTCTAATAGACTATTGTCTTCCTAATTTTGTTGTAGTTAAGTACTACCTCGGGAAGGGATTTTCATGAAATGGTTCGGTGGGTGGGCGGATCCGGAGGTTCAGATGACCGGATGTTGATTTAAAATTTTTTTGTTAAACGCTAGGACTACGTGGGATAAAAATGGGTAATCGAGGACGAGCGAGACTAGGTAGGATTGCAAGATCCCTCTTCTTAGGGGAAAGTGATAACTGCCGTGCCTGCTTGTCAGGAAAAAGGGGTTATCGCCATGAACCAAGGGAGAACAAGAAAGCAAGATCAGATCCTCAAGTTAAAGATCAAGAGAATCAAGACTAGAGACCACAATTTTGGGTGTAGAAAGTTGTCAAGGACAGATCGATTATGAGAAGCGGATAGAATCATTGCATGAAGGGATCTACCCCCTTGGGTGGCATTCGAGATAGGTCAGAATCCTGTCTGAGTGTCAGTCCCAAGTGGGAGTGATACCTACAGATAGATCTACGTCATTCCCTGGAACGGTGTAGAGGATTGAGAGAGGTGAGTAGGGTCAGGTCTGGGTATGGCCCTCACATTATGCTCAGCTTGCCGTTTACTTGCGGGTGATAGGGAGCTGATTTGTTATGGATGACCATAAACTCATTTAGTAAATACTCAATTACCTCATTGAGGAAATGAGTTCCCCGATCACTGACAATTTCTATTGGAAGTCCATATCTCGTGAATACATACTCATATAAGAACGTGGCAGTAATTCTTGCATCATTCTTTTGAGTTGCTTTAGCCTCGGTCCACTTGGTCAAATAGTCCGTAGCTACAATTATATATTGAGTTTGGGTTCTATAAGCAGGTGGCTGTATTGGCCCAACAAAACCTATACCCCATTTTGCAAAAGCTCTAGCCCCCATCATTGGTCTTAAGGGCATGCTATCTACACGTGTTGCCATTTTTGCTCATTGACAAGCATCACACCTCCGAAAATGTTCTTTGACATCTGCAAAAAGTGTTGGCCATCATATGCCTGCCATTAAGATTGCTCTTGTGATGGTCTCACTAGAAAAGTGACCTCCAACTAATCCCGCCGCATGTGCTTGTTCTATAATTGGAATATACTCATCTTCATTTGCACAAACACGCAAATATTGATCCTTTTCTCTCCGATACAATTGGTTCCCTATAAGAGCATAGTCTCTTGCTTCAGTTTCAATTGCTCTTTGACGGGATTTAATCATATCCTCAGAAAATGTTTGGCTTGAGAAGTAAGTAACTAGATAGTTACTCCACTTAGAAATAGGCGACATTTGGAACAATGTTACATGAGATATGGGTGTTTTTTTTTACATTGAGGACAATCCTTTAAAAATGAGCGAACATCACTCCTCATAGTTGTCCAAAATACTCCAAATCTCAAAATTCTTTGCGTAGTTGGTCTTCCGCAAAGTGAAGTCCTACTATGGTAATATGTGCTTGACTTAAGTACTGGTTTTTCTCTACAGGATTAATGGATAAGAGCAATAGTTCATCTTGATTTCTTTTGAATAGCCTACCATCTAGTAATTAATACATACCCGATTGCTCTATTAATCCGTATTTGTGAATCCACTTGAGCTATTGTCATCAATGACACCATGTTTTCTAACCATCTGGGTATCATTTCCACGGAGAATAAATAGGAATCTGGTAGATCGTCGTCTACCCCTTTAGGTAATTATCTTGAAACAATCCTTGACAAATGATCTGCTCTTTGATGTGTAGTGCCCTTTTTTACAACCACAGTGAAGTCAAATTCCAAAAGAATGATGAACCATCTCACTATTCTTCCTGTGTTGCATGGCTTGTTGAACAAATACAACAAAGCTTGGTGGTCCACAAAGAACACAAACTTGCTAACTAATAGGTAATGTCTATACTTTTTAGCGGCATAGATTATTTATAATCCTTCCCTTTTTGTGGTAGTGTAATTATTTTCTACCATGTTCAACTGTCAGCTAGCATAAGAGATAGGAAAATCAATTTTCCCCTCTCCTGGTTGAGCTAGTATACAACCTATGGCAAAATTGGAAGCATCTACATGTATGTGGAATATCTTATTCCAATCTGGTGCTTCCAATATTGGAGCTGAGGTGAGAGCTTTCTTAAGCTTCAAGAAGAATTCTTCACATGCCTCGGTCCATTCAAAGTGCGTAATCAAGCTATACATGGGTTTTGCAATTATAGCGTACATGTAAATGAACCATCTATAATATCCACAATGTCCCATGAAGGCTTGAAACCCCTTGATTGTTGTTGGTCTATGCAAACCAGAAATGACATGAATTTTATCCATATCAGTAGCTATGCCATTTTTACACACTATATGTCCAAGAATTTTTCCTTGTCTACCCATGAATGTGCACTTTTCAAGATTTAAGCAAATCCTATAAAATTTATATTTTTTGAATACCTTTCTGAGGTGTTCAAAATGATCAGCCCTGATTGATGAATGTACACATAGATCATCCATATATACTTCCAAAATTTTCCTTAGATATTCTTTAAAATCATGGCTCATCAATCTTTGAAAGGTGGAAGGAGCATTAGTTAACACAAAAGGCATAACCCGATAGGCAAAAATACACCATTCCGTTGCAAAAGCAATTTTATGATGATCCTTTGGGTCAACCAAAATTTGATTGTATCCCGAAAAACCATCTAAGAAGCTGTAAGCTTCCTTTCCTACAACTCGTTCTAAAACATGCTCAGTGATTGGAAGAGAAAAGTTGTCTCTAATGGTAGCTGCATTCACTTTTTTGAAATTGACACACACTCGTAATTCTCAATTCTTCTTGGGTACTACCACAATTGGAGGCACCCAATCTGTGTGTTCAATTTTGTAAATGTACTTGGCTTCCTTTAGTTTTTCAATATCTTCTTTGATCTTCCTGGAAAATGTTTCATTATATGTGTATGGCCTTTGTCTACTTGGTTTCGCATCATCTCTCATGGGTATGGTATGTTGATAGATTTCTGGATCAACACCCTTGAGATCCTTTTATAAGACCAAGCAAAGATATCTCAGTATTCTTTTAGTAAGCTTAACAAAAGCTCTTTTTCTTCTTCTATTAGGTCATTTGCAATGTAGGCAGGCCTAAGCTCTTCTCTTGGTTCAGCCAGATCTATCTTTTTTGCGATTTCAAGCCCTTCGTAGGACTCGCCTTGTTTTCGTAATTCCCTAACAGGTTGTTCGACTATGATTTTTTGATCTTGGAGAGTATATTTCTTGTAATGGGATGGAACACTCATTACATCTTTACTATCCTCTTCTGTGGTTTCCATTTCAATCGTATATATCTTTACTATCCTCTTTTGTGGTTTCCATTTCAATCATATATATATCTTCTTTAGAGCTTTTTCCAACTCTTGATACTTCTTTTTCCGTTCAACTCGTTTCATGGTTGACTCTTTTTCCTATTTTTTTGGTTTTGCTTGAGTATCCTTCCTCGTTTTTCTCGATCTTTTTGACATTTTTGGATTTTTGTTTAAAGGATATCTACCAATGAGTTTTTCCTTGACACAATCATGTGTATCTATCTATATCAAGAATTGTGTTCTACTGGAGATTGATGGCATAGGTCTGGTTTTCATGTCTTTGGTGTCTCTTTTTCGTCTATACCATTTTTGTCTCCTAGGTTTCTGGTTAGGAAAGTCAAAAAACTTTTCCTCCCCTCCTTTCATGAGTAGCTTAGCTTTCACATTTTCTTTTTTGAACCCCAAATCTTCTAAGGTAGCTAAGTGTTCTTCTAACTCATATGTTGCATCATAGTAAAGGTCTGAAAAGACTTGTCGAGCTTTCATCAAATCCTTGATTTTGTGAATTTCATTTTCAATGTGGAGGGTTGAGATCATTTGTATGGGAATTATATCATAGCCATCCTCATTGCAAAATTGAGTAGGCATAGACGTATTCAAGCATACATCCATTGTTGCTAAAATTTGAGTCGACTTAAATGGCTCAAATAAATGTTCTGGAAAGGGTTCAAGTCGTCTGTGCAATCCCTTTCTAAGATACACTCTTCTCGTTTTAAGCTCCCGTTTTCTGAAGCTCTGCACATCCAAATAGGAGTGTCTTTGTTCAACCAAGATGGAAGCTTAGTTTCAGCCAAAGAGACTGAATCAAACTCTTGTATGGGCGTTTTCATGACATTATAAGTGTGATCTTTTAGATTAACCCTTGTTATAGATCCCACTTGCTTCAAGTACAGATAGTTGTTTCTCCAATCGTGGATGAACTATACATGTCTCATAAAAGGTCTTCCCAATATGATTTCATAATTGAGTTTCTTCCCAAAGTCTATTATGGCAAAAGTATGTTGATATTCAATCCCACAGGAATTAACTATCACTTTTTCAAGCAGTCCTTAGGGTCTTTCAATGTGTTCATTTGTCAATTTCAATTTCATTCAAGTTTGTCTAATGGCTGGTGTCCCCAGGGTTCCCATACTGCTTTCATGGCTATGGCTATGCCTGCCCCGCTATCCAATATTTCCATGGTTTCTATGTCATTATATTTCAAGAAGGGTGGCGTTTCCTTCATCCCCTTCGTAGTATTCTCTAACTTTGATCATTGGAACAGATCGAATCTCTTTGTTGTCCATGTCGTGTTTCAATTTTTTCAAATTTTTTGCAATTAGCCCCATTATCTCCACCTTCTCTGGGGTTTTTTGTAGATCATTTCATAAATATGGTCTGAGTTTAACCAATTCTCCCAAAGTAAGAGTGCATTGAATTGGTGTAGACATGATTGAATGAATGTTGTCTACTTCTAGGGTCTGTTCCGCTCTTTTGATCTGAGTGGTTTTACATACTATGGATTCATCTTCGTTATCTCCCAAGTAAGAGGGTAATGTTTTCAAGGTCAATGGTTTTGACATTCCTGAAGCTTCAGATCCGCAATCCCCATACAAGGATTGTACATCCATGTCCATATCAAGAGGTAAGTTGTCTAACCAAATTTTCTCTATAGGAGCTAACTTAAGAGTTAGGCTCCCATCATCAAGTCTTCCTCCACGAATGGAATTCCATCTAAGGCATCTTCGTTGTCCAGCACTATAAGTTCTGGTTCTTTTGTTTCAAGGTGGGGTTCTACCACCACTTTGGATTTTTTTTAGTGTCTCTTACCACAAGCTCTTCAGGTTTTGTGATACTTTCAAGCTTGGGTTTTTGTTTTTCCAGCATTTTTTGCGTGATTCATACCAAATTTTGATAAGCTTCAAGCTTAGCTGCTTCCATGTCTGGAGAAGGATAATTTTTTCATTTGTTTTTCATGTTTTAGCCTGCTTTAAGTCCTGCTTCGTAGGCTTCCAAGGCTGCATTAATAGGCTCAAAATTTTTATCGACCAAAATTGATCCTCTAGATTTCATGGTTATTTCTTTGATTTCACCTCCAATTTCTTTCACCTTTTCCTGAAGTAGCTTCCTTGCTTTCTCCTTGATTTCAGCCTATTGTTTTTGTTTTCTCATCTCATATCTTTTGCTTCTGCTTCTTTTGATCCTTTGAGAGGAATTTTTTATATTCTCCAAATCATCTGAGGAGTTGTGTTTCTTTTTCTTAGCCTGGGCTCTAGTGATTACCTTGATTGGAACAATCGGCTCACTCTCAGATGAGCTACTAGGTATCACTTGGACTATGTTTACTATTGTTTTATCCTTGTTTAAAGGATTTTTAGGATAATCTTCCGGGAAGTGTCCTCCCTTTTTGCAACATTGTATGCAATCCCGCGGGATTCACCGTGGAAAACTTATTGCACCACGTAAGTGCAGGGGAGGGGGGTTTCTTTACAAGTTACATAAGCGTATAAGTTAGAGGTAGGCCCCCAACAATTTATGTCCCAAGCTTAAAAATAAGGGAGGGGTTATCATATTTATGCGGAGGGGGGGGGGAGGGGAAAATGAGAGGAAGTTTTGTGTTTCAAAATTATGGCTTCCCAAAAGAGGCTATCCTCAAACTTGTGAGTCAATAGCTACAAAGATACATGCAACAACTAACACTGCTTTGTATTAATGCTTGTTTTGTGATTATAGTTCATTTGTTGAGGGATGAAAGCTATAAAGAGTTTGTAAATTAGAACCTAACACAACTTTATAACCATGTCTTTTTACTAGTTTAGATGGGTCAAAATTAGATGAGTAGATAGAGTGCACGCTAAACAAGCACATAGTTTAAAAGTCAAACTAAGACACATTGAGAGTACATCTACTTATCAATAGAAGTGGTTCATTAGTGCGTTGCCAGTCACTATGCTACACGCTCTTTGACTAGTTGTACTCAGTTAGATCATGGGAGAACTAAATTTTATATGTAAGATAGGGGTATGATAGTTTTTTACATTGATTATCTATAAGCATAGAAAAGGGGGTCATATTCCCTAATATGAGTCGTATATAGGGGTTTTATCAAAGTTGTCCGCTCACAGGTGGCGTCCCATTTTTTATATAGAGTGAATCCCCCTGGTATGCAATAAGCTTCAATTGGCTTGAGGTTCTTGTCATGCTCAGGGCATTTATTTTTCCAATGATCATCTGCACCACCCTTATGGCAATTTCCTGTTCTTGGCTTAATCATGGGTCTTACCATGGGAGGAATGACACCTTTTAAGCCGAGGGAATTTTGGATGTTTTACCTTAGTGTAATTTAGAATCAACTTTTGTACTTTTGGGATTCCAAGGGGTGTTCTTGGGAAAGGGTGTTTCCCATTAGTATTCTCGAACTATGTAACTGTCGATCAGTGTCTTTTTCAGAATGTGAAGGTGGAAGTTATGGTGGAATGAGTTTGTTTCTGTGTTCTGTTCCAGTTCCATTCTGATTCCTGTGTTTGTATGTTCTGAATGTCTATGCCTTTAACACTTGGCGATCACGGTGTATGTGTGACGTTGTGAGTAGGATGGAAACACACACAACGCCTCTATAATTACCCGACACACACTCTTGGGATGATACACACACACACTATGGGGCACCACTTGGCTTACACAACCCACCTGGCCAAGACAGGGAACACACCGATGGAGTGAGAGGAAAGAGACTACCCATTTACCCACTCCACACAGAGAGAGACACACACACACACACACACCCAAAAAACTCAGCTCAAAAGAGGATAATTTCTAATGTTTAGATACAATTGTGCTTGGGCCAACACCAATGGGGCAAATAGCTTACACAATATGGGTAAAATATGCCACATACAATCACAAATTGGAGCAGAAGCTTCGCTCATAGGAGAAACTTACACAACCAAAACAGAAAAAAAACAGTAAGAAATTTGGCAAAATGGAGAGCGCCATCGCATCCAGAACTGCCCAAAACCCCAGTCTACAATGTCAAAGTGCCCAAATCCGACCTCGGATGATCAGTTTATGACCAAAACAGGCTCCAAAAACAATAAAAACTCAGTTGCGGCTGTTCTTCTCCTCTCTCCACGTTTTTTCTGGTCTTCTCTCCGGTTTTTCAATTATCACTCCTAGCTTTATTACTTGGGCACCTTTGGCCTTTTAGTTGACCTCAAACGGACCCCGAACATGCCAAAAACTGACCTCGAAGTGCATAGTTGTCACCCTACTGCACCCATCCGCACACCTGGCACTCAACTTTTTTCAATAATGCATCCCACAACCACGTGAATGGACCCCAAATACAAGTCTCATGATGACCTTTTTTGCATAATTATCACAGAAAACACCCACGTTGTGTCCGTACTTATCCACGTGAAAATATTGACCCCACTCGACCTCCTGATGCCACTAGATGCCATCTGACGCACCTGCTTACCTCTGCCGTCGGCCCGCTGATAGCTTCCTTGAGAAGTTTTATGCACTATCAACTCCTCATTATTATAGAAAAAACGCACTAGCACTGGCACTGGCACTGGTAATAGTGAAAATCGATGCACTATGTACACCTTGTCCTACATGTACACATGTGGGCCCCACGTAACCACCTGGCTCTGGAAAATGGGCAATCCTTTATTTTATGCACCATGCATGTGTATATACATATGCGCAATCCCTTGCTCCAAAAAACTCCTGACATAATTTTTCCATCCCCTAGCCTGCTAGATCATTCATGATGAGCAGCAGCAAAAAGAGATATGAGACTCGTCGCGTCACAAGTCTCCTCATCCCTCACCAACATTACTTTCTCTAGAGATAGCTCATCTTGCTCCACCATCTTCAATCTAGCATGATACAATTTAAGACGCAATCCATTTACCCTTGACTTATGTAGGATTCCATCCAGGTTAGCCAGCTGATATGTACCATTTAGAAAACACTCCACTACCTTGAAAGGGCCTTCCCACTTAACTTGAAACTTCTTTTGGAAGGTGTTGTCTAGCTTACTGTTGTAGCGCAAAACCAAATCATGCTTCTTGATACCCTTACTTTTGACCTTTTCATTTATCTTTTCTAAAGCCTTATCCTGCATCTACCCATAATGCTCCAATGCACTCATCCTATCCAGCTGAACCTCTTGTAACTGTAAGAGCCTCTCTTTGAATGCATCACTAAACTGCCCATGCAACTTCTATAACATATTTACTACAGGCAACTCTACTTCCACAGGCAATAGTGCTTCCTTTCCATATACCAAATAAAATGGAGTAAACCCTATACCTGTCTTTACCGCAGTACGGTAAAGACCATAATGCACTAGGCAATTCCAAATCCCAATTCTTTCCTTGGTGCTCTGTCACTTTTGAAAGAATTTGTACCAACTCACCATTGAATCTTCCATTTAAGCCATTACACTGTGGGTAATAAGGAGTGGTATGCTGGTGCCTAATCTTCATCTTTGCACATAAAAAGTCTAGCAGTTTATCTCTAAATCCTAGCCCTTATCCGAAAGTAGCTCTAGTGACACCCCAAACTTGCAACATATTTCATCATACACAAATTTTTCCACATCCTTTGCAGTGATCTTTTTTACTGCTATAGCCTCCGCCTATCTAGAGAGATAGTCCACTACAGTCAAAATATAGCTTTTGCCCCTGCTTGTGATAGGTAACGAGCCTATTGCATCAATCCCCCACTTTTCAAACACATCAAACGCCATAATGGTTTTTTGTAACTCTGGCTTCAACACTCTCTTCCCAAATGCTTGACACCTATTGTAAGGCCTACACCAATGGTGAACATCCTTGTGCAAACTAGGCCATACATACCCCTCTTGCAAGATCTTATGCAAGGTGATCTTCAGAGAAAAATGTCCGCCACATGCACCTTCATGATTCTCTTCTAGCACTCTATAAAGCTCCTCCCGCCAAGGTACACGCCTGAACACTAGATCAGTCCCTTTCATGTATAGGACATCACCAATCAATTTGTACCTATATGCTCTACGCACAAAGCCATACTTCTTAGACTTTTGAATGTCCTTTGGAATGATTCCCGTTAGCAAAAACTCCTCTTCTTGAGCCAAACTTTCCCGGCCATGATAAAGAGGTAAATTGGTCATCAACACAAATAGCTCCTCAATCATGCTTTGAGCTGCTTCATGTGCCTCTCCATTTGGAGCACGTTCAATGTGTCTGATGCTCCATGTTGCAGACTTTTTTAACAGGCCTTTAATTCTGAAACACATTTCCTTCAATGAGGTGTTCTTGCTCTTCCACACACCCAACACTTGCTTCACCACTAACAAGGCATCACCTTTTATGATCAACCTTCTAATCCCATGCTTCAAACAAATGTGTAATCCGGCTTCCAAAGTTGCATATTTAGCCTCATTGTTACTATGAGCATCCAATTTGAACCCTCTCTTGCATACTAGCTTCCCCTCTAGATCATAAAGTGTTATACCCCTTGAAGCCGCATCATGGCTCTTTCTGTATGAACCATCAAAGAACAACACATGTGCATTGTTGATTTGTGGAACTTCTTCAACTACCCTTCTCACCACCTCTTCCTTAACAAGAAGGGGATTCTCCTTATAAGTCAACAAATCAGCTAGGGTAGCTCTTGTACTGTCTTCCACTAGAAAAGAGAACTCAAACTCTTGCAGCTAAATTACCCATTTCTTGACCACATTTGACATGTTAGTGCCATTAATTAACTGTGGGCAAAAGGTATAACGCATCAAGAAAACAAAAGGTCGTGGTAGCAAGTAATAACGAAATCGTCGACAAGCAAATATTACACTGGCCATCACTAGCTCTACTTTCAAAAAATTTCTCTCTGCTACCAACTTCACTCGGCTTGCACAATACACTAGCCTCATATAATGGCGACCCTTCCCCTTTTGCAATAGCATGGCTCCAATGGCATCATCACCTACTGATGGATTTACATAAAGAACTTACTCCCAATCGGGAGCCTGCATGGCTGACAACCCCCCTAACACCTCTTTCACCTCTTGAAACACTTCTTCGCACTTGTCATCCCATTGCAATGGATCATGCTTTGCCACTTGTTGTAATGGACAAAGGAGCTGCAAAGACAATGGAATAAACCATGCCATGTACTTCACTTTGTGTATAAAGGTTGCCAATTGCTTTGTACTCGTAGGTGATGGAAGAAGAATAATAGACTTAACCTTGTCTGGATCAGCCTCAATGCCATTTTCTCACACCATATGGCCCAATAACTTCACCCTTGGCTGTGTTAGATGACATTTCTTTGGATTAAGTTGTCCTCCACATTCATCATATCGAGCCAACACCATCTGCAGCTTCTCATGGTGTTCAGCCCTACTGTTGTAGAAGCTTTAACACAACTACCACTGAATGGTTCCAATACCCAATTTTCTCTCTCTGGATAGAAATATCGTCCATTTGACAACCAAAATGGCAATACCATGTAGCAATAACAACCCCATGGTGTAATGAAAGTTGTCTTTGTTCAGTCTTTAAGAGCAATCTTCAATTGAAAATAGCCTGAAAAACCATCACACACACTATACCTTTCATAACCTGCCCACTGAATCCAAGATCTGATCGATGAATGGAAGAGGATATGGGTTCTTCTTAGTGGCTGCATTTAAGGGTTTAAAATCTACACAAATCCTCCACTTCCCATCCTTCTTTGGGCTGACTACTACTGGACTCACCCATTCTGTGGTTTCCACGGGGACTATGAACCTTGCCTTCAATAACTTGTCCACCTCTTCCCACAAGGCTTCCATCTGCTCTTGACCCATCCTTCTTAGCCTTTTCCGCACTGGCTTAGCACCTTCTTTTAGCTCTATATGCATCTCTTTGCCCTTGAACCCTCTAATCTCTTCATATGAAGTAATGAACAAATCAGGAAAACTAGCCAGCATGTGCAAATATATCTCCTTCCCCATAGCTGAGAGGTCTCCACTGATCATTTGTGTCATCAATTCCTGCTTCTTTGACAATTCAACCTTGGTTTGCATCAGCCCTTCAATCACTTCATAAGGCCCTTCACTTTCATCTTCAACCTCATTTGCAAATGCAACTAAACCAGACTCCTGGATTTCTTTGTCCATCAAAAGAAATGCAACATCAACATCCTCATTACTGCCGGTAGTACTTTCACTATCCTCATCAGTGTGGAATAGTCTTCATCACTAGACTCGTCTTCATCTTCATAAAGCTCTTCCAATTGTTTCCTTGTGTCCATATTATATAGCTTCTTAGCACCTGTCTTTCCATAGAGGCTAATTGTACCACGTCTCCAATCTTGAACAGCTCTCACTGCACATAACCATGGTCTACCAAGTATACTAGGATATGCTCCCAACCCTGCTGGCATCACATGAAATCAACCACCGCCTCCACTTCTAAGCTCTTTACAACACCCAAACATTTTACTTTTTGATGGTTTACCAATCTGATATGAAAGCCTGACACCCCAGTCACTGTAAGACCCATCTTAACGCATGAGTGTGTTATGACACATATTTGGGCTCCGCCATCAACATAACCTTGTCCCAGATTTTTTCTTTTCTGCCACACATCTACTATTAGGCAAAAGTAGTTCCATCGCCATCGCACTTACTCCTCTAGGTTCTCTCAGCGGGTTCTTTCTCCATTGCATTAACCATCCTCTCTTCCACTGTCACTTTAGCTTAGGCACCATCTCTATAAGCTGCCCAAAAGTAACATCTGCCTTCCTGCTTCTCAGATCCTCCTTCAAGTCATAGCATTATTGCCCATCCCCTAGGGGAAATCTTATCACTTTTGTCTTTCCTTTTTCCTCCTGGGTTAGTCCACTAGTTCCTTCTTCTCCCTTAATTTCGATGCCATAATCATTTGACCTAGTTAGCACCTGTCTTGGCAATGGATACATGTCTCCCCCTATCCTTGGTGGCTTATCACATTGCGGGCTGATGTGTCCCAACTCTCCACAATTATAACATGTGGGCGTCTGCCTCCAAAACCTACCATCGCTTTGTCTAGCACCATTCCTAGGTCTTTCTTCACCTCCTGGCTGATTTGCAAACCTCCCTCGACCTCGATTATTCTCCACTTGACCTAGCAGGTTGAGGCTGAGATTCTTCATTAAATCTATCACTTGCCTCATGTCTTGCCTTAGCCGATCATCTTGCACTGTTGTAGTGACCATTGTTGGCATAACCTGAGGAGTAACAGAAACCACTGGTTCATGATGAACCCTGGCATTGCAAAGAATCCATAGGCTGAAATTCAGACCTCGTGGGCAAAGACTCTAGTCCTAGCTGGCTCATTTTCCTCAACTTCCACTCTTTGTTCCTTGCCACCTCCAATGCATCTTCATATGTCCTACGCTTCTTTAGATCCATTCTCCAACATATATTCTCCCAAAGACCAGCCAAGAATCTATTCTTCTTCATCATGTCAGGTGGGGGTACTTGTGGTGCTAAGACCTTGCACATTCACTCCCATGCCAATGAAAACTTACGTATGTACGCATATACTCGCTCACCTTCCTTTTGCACCAAACCTTGTACTTCTTGCCACACTTTGTCAGGATCTTCTGTCTTCACGAACTCCACTTCCAATCCATGCCTTAGATTGTCCCAACTCAATCTTACAGGTGGATCAGCCACATGCAACTCCTCTTCAAATGCTTTGGACCAAACTCGTGCATCACTCTTCAAACAAATTTGGAGAAGACGTAACATCTGCATCGGGTCATGAATCTTGTTGCTAATGTAGGCAACCTCCATCTTTTCTCAAAATTCTTCCACATCTTCATCACTTCTTCCATGAAACTCCGGATAAGAGAAAGCCATGGCTACCCAAGTTCAATGCTTTAAGAACCCCTTCGAATACACGTGCAAGAACCCAAACGTTTTACTGACTCAATCCCCAAAAACTTCAATGGAGCTCACCTTTAGATAAGGACAAACACATGCACATCAAATGAGTTTTCATAGTTAATCATCGGGATTACAACAGGCAAAGGGCATTCCAATATCTCTCTTAATCTTCTTGGCCCGAACATAAAGACTATGCGTTATTGGAAAAAAATCTTCCTAGACACATAAACATTTATCTGGATTCTTTGTGTTAAATGAAAAGAAGTGAATTGAGGTCCGTTTTGATCATCCACTAAAGCCAACCATACAACTCCCAAGAAGGCACATCTGACTTATCCTCTGATTTTGCCAGAATTTCAGCAGCATAACAGCATAAATGGCTCAAAAGACCAAAAAACCAGTCATCACAACTTGGAAAATTTTTGCCAAAGTTTCCCCAGAAGTAGAGCAGTAAGAACCTCCGTTTTGATCATCCACTAAAGCCAACCATACAACTCCCAAGAAGGCACATCTGACTTATCCTCTGATTTTGCCAGAATTTCAGCAGCATAACAGCATAAATGGCTCAAAAGACCAAAAAACCAGTCATCACAACTTGGAAAATTTTTGCCAAAGTTTCCCCAGAAGTAGAGCAGTAAGAACCCAAAATATAGACTGTATATGTATGCATAAACTGCCAACAATAGAACCCAAAATATAGACTGTATATGTATGCATAAACTGCCAACAATAGAACCCGAAGCCACCTGTATCACGAAAGGATCTCACATTTGAGAATCCCCCAGCTCAATTAAACCTCACGCTATTGACCCTCTCACGAAGGCTTATGAAAACCTCGTATAGTCAAGTCTCAGAAATGACTATCTTTCAGACCAAGTCTCAGAAATGGTTGGGACTGCCAAATAAAACCAAGTATGGCTCCACAAAGGCGTACAATGGCAGTTTCCACAAGTAACATACAATACCAGTAGACAATGCGCTCAAACAGGCACCAAATGATGCATACCCACGGCAACTACAAGTGACTTCCATTGTCATTGTATCACTCTACTCCACCTACCTATACCTGTGTGAATCACCTGTACCTGTACCTGCCCCTGTAACCTGTAATCCCGAATCTCGAAGCTTGAAGCTCGAAGCAAAAGGTACTCGAAGAAGATCCTCCATGGGGGCGCCAAAAGAATGTGAGTGGGATGGAAACACACACAACGCCTCTATAATGACCCGACACACACTCTTGGGATGATACACACACACACTATGGGGCACCACTTCGCTTACACAACCCACCTGGCCAAGACAGGGAACACACCGATGGAGTGAGAGGAAAGAGACTACCCATTTACCCACTCCACACAGAGAGAGAGAGACACACACACACACCCAAAAAAAAACTCAGCTCAAAAGAGAAGAATTTTTTATGTTTAGATACAATTGAGCTTGGGCCAACACCATTGGGGCAAATAGCTCGCACAATATGGGTAAAATATGCCAGATACAATCACAAATTGGAGCAGAAGCTTCGCTCATAGGAGAAACTTACATAGCCAAAATAGCAAAAAAATAGTAAGAAATTTGGCAAAATGGAGAGCGCCATCGCGTTTAGAATGGCCCAAAACCCCAGTCTACAATGTCGAAGTGCTCAAATCCGACCTCGGATGAGCAGTTTATAACCAAAACAGGCTCCAAAAACAGCAAAAACTCAATTGCGGCTGTTCTTCCTCCTCTCTCCACGTTTTTTCTGATCTTCTCTCTGGTTTTTCAGTTCCCACTCTTAGCTTTATTACTTGGGCACATTTGGCCTTTTAGTTGACCTCAAACGGACCCCGAACAGGCCAAAAACTGACCTCGCAGTGCATAGTTGTCACCCTGCTGCACCCATTCGCACACCTGCCACTCAACTTTTTCCAATAATGCATCCGGAAACCACGTGAAGTGGACCCCAAATATAAGTCTCATGATGACCTTTTTTGCATAATTATCACAAGAAAACACCCACGTTGTGTCCGTACTTATCTACGTGCAAATATTGACCCCATTCGACCTCCTGATGCCACTAGATGCCATCTGACACACCTGCTTACCTCATGTCGTCGGCCCGCGGATAGCTTCCTCGATAAGTTTTATGCGCTACCAAATCCTCATTATAGAAAAAACACACTGGTACTAGTAATAGTGAAAATCGATGCACTATGTACACCCTATCCTACCTGTACACATGTGGGCCCCACGTAACCACCTAGCTCTGGAAAATGGCAATCCTTTATTTTATGCATCATGCATGTGTATATACATATGCGCAATCCCTTGCTCCAAAAAAATCCTGACAACGTAGCATGGACGGATTCAGATTTCTCTTGTGGGAGCGAGTGCTGAAGAGACGGAAGTAGTTACTGAATGAAGGGAAGACGTTCAAAATAGGGCAAGTTTGTATGGGCAGTTATTTGCGTTCTAGAAGAAGACAGTTACATTCACATTGATGGAGTTGGGCTAATTTTCTGAAAGTCATCAAAATTCAGATGTTGCCCTAGAAGAAGCAAAAGAGGACACATATCCAGATTGGACAAGAAGATTTGGATGTACCAGAGGATTATCAGAGAGACAGACAGAAGGAAGAAGTGGAAGATGAACCAAATTTATTATCACATATTTTGAGGTCATCAAGAACAAATTTCGGAGGATCAGTTCCACCAGGGGGGAGTTATGGGAGTCAAGTTCCACTAGGAGGAAGTGCAGGAAGTTGAGTACCACCAGAATCAGGAATCAGATAAGTTTGTAGAATCAGAATTCAAATCAGAATGACTGTTGCAGAGTTTGAAGTCAAATTGCGGAATCTGGAATTAGAACTGTTGCAAATGTGGAAGTCAGAAAGCAGTCAAATTTCAAATCAAAGTTCTAGCGGATAAGCACCATGGGGAGTCAAAACAAGAAGAGGAAGAAATGCAAGGTATGCATGAGTCAGAAGCATGAAGTGGAGGATTTCCCATGTGCAGTTGATGAGTGTTCAGAGGGAGATGCATGTAGGAAGTGGTGTATGGTGGATTTGTGTTCAAAACTTCAAAAATTTAGCCGAAGAATGCATAAAGCATCAGTTGATGGGACACAGGTAGCATGGGATAAGTTGGAAGATTTTGAGGATGACTTAGAGAGGGCATATGAGTGGTTGACTAATCATAAAGGAAAGAGGAGGACATCATGTTCCAGCAGGAAGGAGGTGAGAAAATTGCAGGAAGCATGTGAGAGATTGAGGGATGCATATGCGGCTGAGTTCAAAGATGAATTAAGTGATGATGATGACGGATGGGTTGGCTTGGAGACGGACATCCATAATGTGGGGATACCAAAGGTGGAGGAGAAGGAGGTGCAAAAGGAGGTTGGCCAAGAGAGCCTAATAATGTCCCTAGATACCCCTACCCTACCACTGGAGTATGCTCATAGAGTGGAGATGGAATATCCATTGCTGATATTGATGTCGGTGTTGTCACTTGTCAATGAGATTTATTATTCAGAGGAGAATCAAATCATACATATTGAGGATGTTGTTCACGGAAATCAAAGACCATTTGAAGAGGCGGATAATGTGAGGAATGGACAGGTGGATAGTCGAATGAACGGAGAGGTGATGGATAGAGAGAGGAATGAAGAAGAAGAGGTGATTGATTTATTTTTGGGTTCAATTGAGAATGTATGTAGGATTACAAATGTAGAGTCAAAGCAGGAAGAAGTTTCAAAAATCAGATGTACTCATGAGGAATTTGCAGCAACAACAATGAACAACTCAGTTTCGCAGGAATTGTCACCACGAAGATCCACTAATGAAAATATGCAGTTAGCAAATCTTGTGGAAATTGTATCCCAACAATGTACATAGCAGTTTCGATCAGAAAATCAACGGGTGGTAGCCAGCAAATGCACGTGGGAAGTTGGAAAGAAGACCATGTGGAGGATCAGCAATATCAGCAGGATAAAAGGTAGCAAGGAAGGAGGAGCAACATGAGGTCAGGGAACAGAGCCGGGCAGAAACCCTGGTTACCTCTATCCTACCACGGAAGTGTGTCCCTGAAGCACAGGAGGATTATTCCTTTTCGATTGATCGAAGTGTCATTCTCATTGGGAATTCACATACATTTGAAGAGGACAGTTGTCAGCAGCAAATGGAGGATGTGCATGCTAATGCGGATATCATGGCGGAATTTTGTCATTTCAAGCTGACTTCAAAGCAAATGTCAAAAGAGGATTGCAAAAGAACCAAGCAACAATTGCAGCAGCAAGGACCAGAAGATGAGAGCAGCATAACGGAGGAGATTGAGGATGATGATATTCATATTGAAAGTTGGAGGTGGCATTCCATATTGCGGCCGTTTCATATAGATGGATATGAAGAGATATTGAGGGCAAATTTTCAGTTGATAAAGCAAGTCAAATTTTGGAAGATGCAGAATGTGATTCAGACTCAAATTCAGATTTCAATTCAGATTCAGTCTCAATTTTGGATTTGGATTCAACTACAATTTTGGATGCAAAGACCAATTCAGATGCAAATTTTAATGGAAGCCGTGGAAAGCTTGATGAAGACGTATGACAATCAATGTCACAAGGAGGATGACATCGATACTCAATGGGGATTAACAACATCATTTTCTTCTTGGATTGGACAAAATCAGAACAAATATGTAGGAGTTGATAGGGCACTGTTGTATAAGGGACATGAAGAGGAGTATCCCAAGTGTCAGATTTTGGTTCAGATTCATATTCTGAGTGAGATTCAGATTCAGATTAGAATTCAGAATCATGCGGAAATGCAGATGCAAATTTAGATATTAAAAGTTCTTGAAATTTCACAGTGGATGTTGCAGAAGGCTAAAGATATTGCAGCAAATGATGAAGTCATCTTTGGAAATGCAGATGGAGCTGAATTTTATCATGGCGATTGTCAAGCCATTTGTCAATTTGGGAGTCAAGCAAATGATGTAAAGGTGGAAGTAGAGGATGTTCAGCAGAATGGAGATTTAATGTCAAAGTATGTTCAACATGTAAAGGGATCTGGAATTCGGAATTTGAATGGCGGACTGGATGTTGGAATTTGGACTGTGGGATTCGAAGTCCAGAAAGAGGAAAGTCGGAGGAATGGAATTGGGCAAAAGGGTCAAGGGGTACTCATTAGTGGGGGTACTCACTTTAACGCTGAAAACTCGCTTAGTGCTGATGTGACTCATTTAAGGATGAATTTTTTTGGGCGAATCTTGCATGGCATGCCCGAATCTAGGAGAAAATTCATCATTATAAGATTAAGGTGGTGAGAAGTGTTGGAGATCACATCCAAGTGTGCGAACGTCGCAGTTCACTAACTGTTAAGTCGGAGAAGAAGGGCGAAATGTTTTCAAAAAATATCAAGGGAAAGCTGATGGCGGGGATGCAAGACGATGCGTCAGAATCAATGCCGAACACAAGGTTGATGAAGATGGCGATGGAGGAGCTGTTTAAGTCGAGGCAGCAGGAGGATCACATCGAGGTGGAGAGTGATGAAGCTGAGTCTATGAGTGATCAGGGGAGTGTGGAGATGGCAGTGGTAGCGTTTGACCCAAATGAGGCGGAAACCGAGGTATGGCTCATGCGCATAGGCCTTTATGAGTTTGCATGTCTACCTTGGGATTCATGGGCAGAGAACGAGTTCGTTGAGTAGCAGTGGAACATGATTAAGGAGAGTGATGGAGTGATTACAGAGGATGTGCGCTTGACACCAAGGTTGGTGTAAGGTTTTCAAAGTTCCGTATTTGCTTGTGCCAGCTAAGGGGAGGAAGGTGACTAACTCCCTGATGAAGGGGGAATTTGGAAATCCGATTGGGACGAAGGCATACTATATGGTGCGGAATGCAAGTGGAATCAGAGCCTCAAATCTGTTTTGGTATCCGGAGAAGGTGTGCATTTTGTAGAATACTGCTTACATGTCTAAGGAGGCTTTTGCACCATTGTTTCAGGCTGAGAGAGGCATTAAGGTTGATTGGGCAACAATGTTGTATGATCGGATGCAGCTTACAGGCAAGAGAGATTGGCGTCAGACACCGGCATTGGGCCGAGTGGCGCCTTATTTGGCTGCAATTTTTGAGCATGTTCTGAAGGTTACATCAACAACCGCAGTTTTGAAGACACCGGTTGCAGATGTGTTGAAGGAAGAGGGAACATTATGTGGAATGAAGCGGAGGAAGTTGTTGTTGGGGTCTCCAACAGTTAAAAAAAGCAAATCACCTTTTAAAGTTTCTTGGAAGGGTTTGGAAGAGTCTGAATCAAAGTTGAACATTTTCACCATGGAGTCAGAGTCTAAGAAGTCGGAGTCTAAAGGTAAGAAGGTCACACTGTCTATGAAAGGAATGGGTGGAGCTGTGGAGGAGAGTGTTCCGGAGAGTTTGAAGGTTAAGACAGGTAGCAGTGCCAGTTATGAGGCCAGGGGGATTTCTCTATGGAGGAGGCTGCTAACTGTTTGGTTGATTTGAATGAGTTCCTGCAGAATCAGGATGCGGCGCTTAGGGTGATGGAAAGTGAGAAGATGGAACATAAGTGTAGTGCTATTCCAAAATGGGAAATGCAAAAAGTTAGGATGCAATTATTTCAAGAGAGGTCGGATAAGGAAAGATTGCAAGAGGAGGTTAAGAGGATTACAGCTGAAGCTATGGCAGGGAATGCTGAAGTTTTGAGTGTAGCTGAGGATTTCACTCAGTGGGCAGATGGAGTGAAGACTGCAGTGGATGAGCAATTTAAAGAATTGGGGGACAAGGTGGCTGATTTGACCACTGAATTTTTTTTTCTGATTTATAGAATAACTCCATTGGCGGATATGGAGAAGGCGGCATTGCAAAACCAGGGAATGACAGGCATCTTAGTAGCTGATTCGGATGCGGATACCTTGAAGCAGGATATGTTGGAATATGTGCAAGAGATGTGGAATAAAGCAACTAGGCTTTGGAGGGAGCATATGGAAGCGTCGACAGACCGCTTCAAGAATTGGTTTCAACTAGCTAGAAAGGACAGCATTAGGAGGGAGAATGAGGCATTGAAGATCGAGAATGAGAGGCTGGTTACAGAGATGGAGGAGTTGAAGAACAAAAGTAAAGAAATTAAAGTAAGTGCAGGGGGTCTGAGTAAGTGGACGGCGGAGCTGAGCAGTGGTGTTTTGGAACCAGATCCGAATTTGGCAGGTGGAGTGGAATCGAAAGTGGAAAATCAGGCGAAAGAAGAGGTGGAAAAGCAAGCAGATCCAGATTTTGTGGTAGAAAAGGCTTTGGAGACAGATGCAAAAGATGTTTCTGGGGAGAAAAATACTTGATCAATGGATTGTGGGTCTAGGTCAGCCTATGGCTCTAGCCACCGGGCTGTGCTAGGTGTTAAGCCGAGGGAATTTTGGATGTTTTACCTTAGTGGAATTTGGAATATCAACTTTTGTACTTTTGGGATTTCAAGGGAAGTTCTTGGGAAAGGGCGTTGCCCATTAATATTCTCAAACTATGTAACTGTCGATCAGTGTCTTTTTGAGACTGTGAAGGCGGAAGTTATGGCAGAATTAGTTTGTTTCTGTGTTCTGTTCCAGTTCCATTCCTATTCCTCTGTTTGTCTGTTCTGAATTTCTATGCCTTTAACAACCTTGATTAGCTACATAATACATTGGTCCAAGCTCTGGTGGAGCATAAGTCACAGGTGGGTCTCCATTAGTGGTGGATGTGAATTATACCAATATCCTTCTACCATTAGTATAGATGGACTAGGCTCAGCATAGGGTGTAACAGGCACTAGTGCTTGTTCATCTATGACTCCCTCGGGATGCATGTACTTTACAGGCACTGCATTATGTGTTGGA
Source organism: Adiantum capillus-veneris (assembly GCF_014529385.1). Lineage (NCBI taxonomy): Eukaryota > Viridiplantae > Streptophyta > Polypodiopsida > Polypodiales > Pteridaceae > Adiantum > Adiantum capillus-veneris. The sequence goes on from NC_140945.1 coordinate 56,058,582, forward strand.
TACGGAGGTTGTTGACCCAACATGGGTTGAGGTCTTTCCATACCCATCGATGGTCTTTGAGCTTAGGCCATATTAGGCTGATATCTGTACATGGGTTGTCCTTGTGGTCTCATAGGCACGTACTAAACATTTTCATCATACTTTGGTCGAAAGTAGCACTCACTGGTCTCATGGTTGGTCCATTTACCCTTGATTGCACACCATTTTTGTGGCCTAATTGGTTGTCCCTATTGAGGTATCCCTTGTCCTGGTCCCCTCATAGGTGCTTTTTGCATGTTATTCATCATGTCATTCATCCTTTTGAACTTGCCTTCTATGGCTGAAAGCAGTGCTGTAGCAGCTATTCCTACTTGTGCTGGTTTGGTGGATGCTATTTTCTCACTTTGGTTATCCTTGGGGACATGTTCTGCATTGAAAATATCACAATTTAATCCTAAGTCAATAGCATCAGACACACACTCTTCTAGGGTTGTATGCTTCTTGCTATACAGTATAGCATGAAGTTCCTTGTTTAGCAGTCCCTCTAGAAATAATGATACCATTCGTTCTTCTGTAGGTATCTCTAGCTTTGGGCATCTGGCAATTTATTGCTTTATTCAAGCTGCACAATCCCTAACAGACTCACCTTGTTTCTGTTTGAAGCTGTAGATTTGAGCTACCGTATTGTGCTTGATCCCCGTTTTGGAACAAGCAGCTACAAATCCTTGAGCTACTGTGTTCAAGTCCATGATTAACCTTAGTGGAATGTTTTGGAACCATGTCAATGCTTTTCCTTCTAATGTCATTCCAAACCCCTCGAATTGAGTATGGAAGTCGAATATACTTTCTTCTCTAGCACTTGCTTAAAGCTTGCTAAGTGGTCGTATGGATCCCTTGATCCACTGTATTTTTTAACCCATTTTTGAAAATTAGCTAGTTTGACACGTCTATTTGGTTCAACTCTCGGTCTCCTGGCAGTTGGTCCTATTCTGAGTCCTTCAAACCAGTTTGTTGGAAATAGTGACTCATGTAGCCTTGGATTGGCCTTAGTATCACCCGGTTTTCTGCGTGATGAGGTGGTTTCTGGTTTCTTAACATTACTCTCAGAAGATCTCTCACGGTGTTCATCTCTTGGAATGGTTTTTGGTCCTTGGCCCAATATCCAATTTGTTATTTGGTTTGTTCTACCTCCTCAGGAGTCATCATAGCAAAGTTATTGTTATAACAATCCCTAAACAGGTAGGCTGGTAGATCTCCTGACCTCTTCTCCTTGATCTTGAAAATATAGATTATCTTCATGGGTGTTAGTTGTTCCGATTTGGCATGCAAAGTCCACAAAAGATCTTTTACATTCCTATCCTCCCAACAATAGACTCCGATCCTAGGGTTATCCATCCTAAGCCGTTTCAAAGGCTTCAAATCTACTTGCTCGTATCCCTCAAATTCTAAAGTTGGTGGTCCTTCTTTTGCTGAGATATTTGGGATTATGGTGTTTACTTCTAACCCCCATTTGTCTATCACGTCACGATTTTCAACTTGTAAATACTGAGTTTCGTTTATGTCCATGTACATTTTTCCTTGTTTGTTTTCAAAATCTCTTCTTCGAACTCAATACCTTGGTCATCAATGTGAATAGCATACTCTTCGTTAGGATCCAGGTAAACCTGAGCTCCATGGTGATTAGTCTTATAAAAGGAAAGTATATGCTTATAGCGCAAAGTCGTTCTGGTCTCTGAGTGAGTCGAATAAGAAGACATTTCAGATATGGAATTTGAGAAAGTGTCTGAGACTTCTTCAAGGATAGTGTGCAAGGAATTGCCTTGATTCTCTCTTTCTTCGGTGGATACTCTACTGGAGGTTTCTCGAAATATGCCTTGATTTCCTAGTACACAACCAGATCTAAGGTTCATAAAGACTTGTGAAGCCCTAGATAGGGTACTTACCTTTGGATTGACTTGTCGTCAATTTTCACTTGATTTGATTTGCAACTTTGTGTCAACTACCGATTCCTTGTCTGCAACCTGATTCCTATATCAATTTGATTCTTTCACAAAGACGGTATATTTTTTGCTAACTATTATGGTTGATTTGTGTATATCACTTCAAATCGAGCTATGGGAGTTAGCAATTGACTTTTAGATCCGACTTTGGTAAAAAACCAAAGGATTTACCTGCAACTTGGAAACTAACTGAACATGTACCAATTTGGATTCGATTGAACCCAAAATTGCCCGGTGGCTTTGTATTATACTGGTCTAACACTGTACAAGCTCAAAAGTCAAAATTGATGTCTTTATGTAGCAGTACTAAATAATCGCGATTATTTAGTTTTGCCAGATTTTTGCACTTTTTGGCTTGGTTTACCAAGTATGCAACCTGTTAAAGTCCCTTGACAAGTTTCAACAAGTTTGGACAAATTCTGTTCAAGTTTATCAATTGTTTTGTGTCTGCAAACTTTGATTCCAAAAATCTGGCTTAAGTCTTACTTTTGTGATCCAAATTTCACCAAAATTGATTTATATGGTCTACTTGATATGCTTGACCCTGTGGTATACTCAAATACGCAAAATTGTCAATTTTTGAAGCAGATGTAAATAATCACGATTATTTACTCCAACTATATTTTTGTAAATTTTTGTCCCAACTTCGACACAGATATGTTAATCACCTCAAGCTAAGGTCTCTAGCCAAGTTTCATCAAGTTTGGACAGGTTTTGGTCAAATGGTCATCAATTTTTTGTCCACCACAGACTAACTTTGCAAATTTGGTCACAGTTTCCAATCTAGTGATCCAAATCTTACCAAATTTGGTTTGTGGGCTTATTACAACATGGTAAGGCTAATGGTATGCCAACTTGGTCAAAAAAGTTGAAAAATTGGGCAGATGTAAATAATCGCGACTATTTACAACTTTTTGCATCTTTTTGGTCAACTGAGCATATACACATGTTTATCACATCAATATAAGCCTATGAATCGAATTTCATCAATTTTGGATAATTTTTTTCCCAATTTACAATCAAGTTTAAAAAGTCAGCATAAACTTTGGTTTATTCCCAGTTTTTTGCCAGTTTGGTGATCCAAATCTTTTGTGCCTTTACAAAAGTTGTTTGTACACATGCAATGAGTCAATGGTATGAACCTTGGTCAAATCTAAGCTGAAAGTTAATAATCGTAATTATTTAATTTATACCTGAAATGAACCAATTTTTGTACTTTTTTCAAGGACAGTCCTTTTATGAGTTATTTTAAGCCTATGAATCAAGTCAAAACTTAATTTGGCCTAAAATATCAAGAAAAAGTAAATAATCTGAGTTTTGGCCAGCTCTTGAAATTTTTACCTCAAAGTCTCATTGAGCTTACCCACTGGTTCATACAACTTTTAAGCTTACTCTCCAGTCGGATTGAGTGGTTTGGAGTCTTTTTGTGTTATTTCTAGCCATCAACCTGAAATTTTGCAACTTCCAATAACAACTCACACTTGATTTTTCAGAGATAGCAATGTTCTAAAATCCACCTCGGATTCTACTTACCCTACTCCTAGATTCTCACGCAATGGGGTTGTGGAAAGTGTCCACAAACACTCGTTTTCTTCTTTTTTATGGTTTTTTGAGCATTGACCTTAAGATTTGTCTCGTCTATCAATCATCCTCAAAATCCTAATCTAGTTCTACAATCCTAAAGGCACTCAGCAACAAGTACGATTACTTCTAAGCTACCTCTACACAGCAAAAGACGACAATCTTAAGCTATGCGGTTTCTAAAAGAAAGTTTTTAACTCTAGGAGATCCTAGAGGAAGTTAAAGGATAACTTCACAAGACACTTGTGTTTTTCCTTAGTTTAGGTCTCTTCGATCCGCGGCAGCGGCGCCAAATGTGGGACGTGTGTCTAACCTCACTATTCTATCTTATTACAGTTTTAGCGAGAACCATGATTAAATTGTCAATCCATGGGACGAAGCTGACTCGACTAGTGCATAGAGGCTACAAGAGGTTTTCAATCTCCCGAAAAACAACTAACAACTCGCATCTAACTCAAGCTACACTCAAGTGACTGAAATCACCAAAAGCCAATCGCTCATCGGCAAACAAATCACATCTGTTACAGCATCAAATGGCATGTTTATAAGACCTAAGCACACATGCTTATGGTCTCAAACCCCACTTTAGGTCTAATAATCATCATAATTGATAATTGCTACCAATTATTCATCCCCAATTTGGACATTGAATGCCATTGAGTAGACACACACACCCAAATTTTGACCGAAATTATATGCAAAAATTACATCAATTCCACATTGCAATGCTCAAATTTCACACTCAATCAAGCATAAGTGGATGCATGCATGCTCAATTTCTTAAAAATTAACACTATTTTGACCCAATCAAGCAATGCACACACTCAAAAATTAAACACAAAAGTTCAAATTTGGCTCAATTGGCAATGCATTTAGGCTTACACCTAATGATTTTCATGAAAATTTCATAATCAAAAATCATTTAGGTGCCCTAATTGACCATCAATCATAGAAAATCAAGTGATCATGGATGGGCACACACACTCAAATTTTGCCAAAATTTTTGGCAATTTTGCCCAAATTTTTGGCAATTAGGCTTATCCAATGATTGTATTAGCTAGCATACACATCAATTACATGGTTGCATACTCATAAATCATCAATTCCATCAATTTTTATATATGCACACGTTCAAGATTAGGTGCACACACACTTGAAATTTTTGACAGTTTTTTTCCCTCTTTGGTGCATGCACACACACAATGATTTTTATGTACACAAATGAATTTGTGATGAGAATTAAGCATTATTTTGATACACGCAAAGTTCATTAGCCAAAATTTGACAATCAATTTCATTCCAAGTGAATCAAATTAGGTGTAAAGTGTAGGTCAATTTGTGTTACACACCTAATTTTAGCAAATAATTAGCACATTGAATCACATTAATCAATCAAGAATTGACATGAGCAAGTGAGTGTACTTACATTGTAATCACACTCCAAGCTATTCCTTTGCTCCACGCAAAGACGCATCATTGCACACACAAGTGTGCACCATCAAATCGACTCCAAAATTGACCATTGTAGGCCAAAAACCAAACACTCAAATAATCAAATTATGCATGGATTAGCACAATTAACTTGATAAAAGTGTTGATTCCACCTCTTACAAGGGGATTTAACATACATTACACTTCAAAAGCTAGCGGTTAATTTAGCAAAGTTAGTAAAAATCAATAGAAATTAACATGAAATTAGTACAATTAGCATGGAAATGAAGTGAATTAGCAAGGGATAATATGAAATTAGTGAAATTGGGGATGGAATTGGGGGTTTGGGGTATTCATAACTCAACAATTAGCTTCAATTTCTTGCACAACACCATCAAATCAAACCAAAATTGAGTTACACACACTCAAAAACTGAGAAATTAGTAATGAAATTACTCTATTCTAAACATCCTATACTCGATAGATTAGGCTATCGATCCCCGGAGCAGAGCCAAATGTGGGACGTGTGTCTAACCTCACTATCATATCTTATTGCAATTTTAGCGAGAACCACGATTAAATTGTTAATCCATGGGACGAAGCTGACTCGACTAGTGCATAGAGGCTACAAGAGGTTGTCAATCTCTCGAAAAACAACTAACAACTCGCATCTAGCTCAAGCTACACTCAAGTGACTAAAATCACCAAAAGCTAATCGCTCATCGGTAAACAAATCACATCCGTTACAGCATCAAATGACATCCAAACGTAACGAAACTTCTAGGACATGTTTATAAAACCTAAGCACACATGCTTATGGTTTCAAACCCCACTTTAGGTCAAGTGCCAAAATCACGATTATTAACAGTAGTGGATTTTTGACCTAGTCATTTTCGACCCAGAATGCACTTAAATGCTTCAATGATGCCCAACATACCGCCTATGCTTAGTTTTTTATTTGGAAGTGTAAATTCCTACTTATGATGAAATTAGGCCGTGGATCGGCGACGCCAAAAGCTACGAAATACTGTGATGTGTTTACATCAATGCGTAGAGCTCTTACCTATGGTTGCAATGCAACAAACGGGACTGCAATGTGACAACTGGGAAGGGTGTAGGAAGCGTGAGAAGGAGAGAAGTGAGCGCCGTTAACTCACGTTGTGTATTTTATTATCCAAAACTTAATAATAACTTACAAAAATTGGCTTTTATACCTAAGCCAAGGTTTTTGGTGGTCAAAACTAATAATTTGGGAGCTCTAACTAAAGATAGGTAATGACAAGTTGATACAATCTGGAAGCTTGTGACCCCGGCTCATCAATTACAAGGTTTATCCAAAAAATAAGAGTTACAATACTCTCGAGTTATCAAAAATAACAACTGTTTTTACAATGAGAGCTCCAAAAAATGGTATCCGTGTTAGCTTGCTGATAACAGCTGGCGAGGCAGTCTTTAAGCGCATTTAGTGCCTTTTGGTATCTGATCTTCCTCTCTTTATCTGGCACTTGCAAGAACTGCATAGTGACTCTGTTTTTCAGCTCCACTGTTGAGTAGCCTACAAACCGTGATGTCAAGTTGCTGATCACTAGCCCAAATATTTTCGTTGGCCAAGTGAAGAATTCTATGTAGAACGCTTCCTCAAACGCCAGCATATTGTGAGAAGGTAAAAACATACACCTACTGGCGTAGAAGCCATAGAGGACTTCTTTGGAAGGTTGGCCACTGAGATCACAGAACAACCCTTTGTTACCCTTGAGGAATGGCATCCAAGGGGCGCCTGCTTACTCTAGCTCATGGAACACTTCGATGCAGGTGAGCAGGATTCGGCAGATTTTGTATAACATTGCACATGCTAAATTTGGTAGAGTTTTGAAGAATGACACAGCACCCTTTAGGGTTTTCACCATGTACTCTTCCGTCGGTGGTCCCTTTTTTGGAGCAGGCAATTTGGGGTAATTCAGCCAAGTTGGCTGCTTCTTTGTTAGTGCCTCATGTGCTATCCAGGTCCTTACTTCTTGGTACAGGACCGAAAGTAGGATCCTTTTGCGAGGTCATAGATTCTCTTGTGAATAGAATCAAATACCTAGGATTCTTGTTCAACCATCTCAGCCTCCACTTCGAGTGGTCTTGATTTGCACCCTCGACTTTCATGTCGGTGTAAAGCCTTTCTTTCACTTGTAGCAACTCCACTTTAATCAGAGGATAGGGCAGGGATTGTTAATGCCATTGCACATTGACTTGATTGGGAGTGAGTTGTGTGACATTGACGAGGTGAAGTACTCTCAGCTCCCAATCCATTGCTACCTTCCACTGCTCATCTACCTCTTGTGTAATTTTTTCCTTCAGTGCATCTTTCTCAACCTTTGAGAGTTGGACCATTGGCAATGTGTCTGCTTCGATGACGTGTACTTGAAACTCCTCCGCGCCACTAAGCTCTTCGGTTGGTTGTGTCTCCATCTCAATGAATGACACTGTGGGGATCTCTATTTGTGGTTGCTTTGAAGTGCCTGCCTCTTCTTGTGTTTCCGGCCGTCCCTCTCTCAATAGCTGGTTGATTCTTTTAAGGTTTGCTATTTCTTTGAGCAGCTTGTCTTCTCTTTGGACCCGCATCAAAGCCAGGTCTCTGTGCTGAGATTGCTCCAATTTTAGCTTCAGCTCGAGGTCTTTATTCTTCTTCTCTAATGCCTTGTAGACCTCGTCTGTTCCTTTGATCGAGGCCACGACTGGATTCTCTTGTATTTGCTACAAGAATATTTCCAGATCATTTATTCTTTGTTCTGAGTAGTGTAGGGAAGAATTTGTTACATCTAACTATACCTGAATTTTTTAAATGAGAGGGTTGTAGTTAGAAGTTCATTTGTAACTTCTAACAATTGTTCATCTTTTGCTTTGCATGCAACTATTTATTTTGTAATTAATTCACCAAGTTCCTCCATTTCTTTCTGCTACTTATCCCTTGCGTGCTGATGTTGTGCAGCTTCCGCTTTCAACTCCTGCACTTGCCTCTGTAGATCGGTGATGATGTTGAGTCGGTCGTCTAACTCCCCTTGGAGTGCGTCAATCACCATCTCTAATTCTTTGGTCCTTGTGCTACGATCAAGTGTTGCTGAGCAAAGTCATTCACTCATGTCCTGCATTTGGTTAGCATACTCATTAACCTGCAGGATGACCTCGTTATTTGATTGCCAATCTTCATTTTGTGCCAGCTGACTTGATGTTTCTGCAGATTCTTGTGTATCCTTTGGTAGTGTTATGGCGGCTGGTTGGTGTTGCCCTTGTGGCTATGGCTGATCCTTTTCCGTTTTGTCATCCTGAGGCTTCGTGGATGTCTCGGCCTTCTCTTGTTGTGTTGAGGTAGAGGGTGTTTCCTCGGCCTCTTGTTCTCTTGGCCACTCAAACTTCTTGTTGTCCTTTGATGGTGGCGGACTGACTACCCTTTTTGCCTCTTTGTCGTGCTCTATTTGCTGCTCTTGTGTCGATTCAGCTGCCTATTGTGTTGATTCTACTGTTAAGTATGGAGCCTGATTTACCCTTGTAATTTTCTGTGGTAAAAGCGCACATTTTTAAGGCCCCCATTATGAGGAGAAGCCATCGTGCGTGAAGGAAAATCACTCACCGGAAACCAAAATTTTCACGGACAAGAATCAGGGGCAACTTTAAAGGCCTCGCGGGCGGAGGCGATGCGACTAGAAAAACATGGGTTTATGTCATGAAGAATAAATCCGATGTATTTTCCATATTTCAAAGGTGGAAAGCCTTTGTGGAGAATGAAACAGATACCAAGGTTAAATGCCTCAAATCCGACAATGGAGGCGAATATTGCAGCCAAGCTTTTGAAAGCTTTTGTGCTAGCAATGGCATTCGGAGGCAAAGGACAACCCCAAGGACACCTCAACAAAATGGGATTTCGGAAAGGATGAACAGGACAATCGTGGAACGAGCACGAAGCATGCGGCTACATGTAGGCCTACCGCTTGAGCTTTGGGCGGAAGCTGTATGTAAGGTTTCCAGTTTCTGAAACCTTAAAGGTTATATAAGCTTAATCAAACTGATATGATTATTGAAAAAGCAATGTAGAATTGTCCGGCCATGGCAAATATTGGTATTTTTGAAATCTTAAGCACAGCAAACCCCGGGCTAGAAATTTTCAGAATTGAATTCCGATAAAAACTGGCGTAGTTATGACCCCTAGAAGTTTACACTGTGAATTGAGTAAAATAGAAAAATTGAAGGGTTACAGTAATCATTTAAGCATAGACTTTATTAAAGGTCTCCCAGATATTTACAAGATATTTACCAATTAAGCAAAAATGGGTCAAATTATAGCAAAATTGACATTTTAAAAGCTGGCAGGTAATGGGAGGGTCATCACTGACCTGCCAGGGACTCATTTAGCAGCAGGGGTCGTTTTTTGACTTGCTGGGGGCTGCTTGAACTTCAAGCAATTGCCTTTTTCAGCCGGTGAGAGCTTATGAGTGCCAGAAAACTATAAATAGGACCCCTAGCTTCACATTTTACACAGACTCGGAGCCTTGCTACTCTCTCTCTCATCTAGATAGAACACTACGCAGAAATCATTAGAGTTTAATCTCTAATTGATTAACCCTAACGGTAATTAACTTAATCCTTCTTAATTAGCAAGGTTAGATTAAGATAAATTGTTAATAAATCAAAGATTAGGCCTATGCATACTCCTTAAACCTCTTTAAATTAATTAATCTCTGCTGATTATTGTAATTAAGCTTAGTAATATTAAGGTAATTAATTATCCTATCATATTATGGCTGAAATTAGCCAAATTAACCATGAATTAATGATAAATATATTAATTAAGCTTAGATTAGGATGAGGTAATTATCAGAGTTGCATTAGATAGTCATTAAGCTAGAAAAATTATCCTATAATTTTTTGAGTAATTTTCCTAATTAATTATGCAGAATTACTCTGTTTTTTGAGCTATTTAAATAGGGGAAATTAGTAAATTGATTTCAATTGCTATAATATATTTATCAGTGGTTAATCGGGTGTTAAGGAACCCGTGATAATTAGGAAAATATCAGATAATGAATCTAGATAATTAATTATGCAGAATTACCCTGTTTTTTGAGCTATTTAAATCGGGGAAATTAGTAAATTGATTTCAATTGCTATAATATATTTATCAGTGGTTAATTGGGTGTTAAGGAACCCGTGATAATTAGGAAAAGCTCAAAAAATGAATCTAGCTAATTAATTATACATAATTACTCTGTTTTTTGAGCTATTTAAATAGAGGCAATTATTAAATTAATTTCAATTACTAAAATATATTTATCCGTGGTTAATTGGGTGTTAAGGAACCCGTGATAATTAGGAAAAGCTCAAAAAATGAATCTAGCTAATTAATTATGCAGAATTACTCTATTTTTTGAGCTATTTAAATACGGGAAATTAGTAAATTGATTTCAATTGCTATAATATATTTATCAGTGGTTAATTGAGTGTTAACAAATAGGTGATAATTAGAAAATGCTCAGATAATGAATCTAGCTAATTAATTAGGTAGAATTACTCTGTTTTTTGACCAATTTAAATAAGGGAAATTAGTAAATTGATTTCAATTGTTGAGATACATATATCAGTGGTTAATTAGGTGTTAAAAAACCTGTGATAATTAGGAGAAGCTCAGATAATTAATCTATCTAATTAATTAAGCATAACTACTGTGTTTTTTGAGAAATTTTAATAGGGGAAATTAGTAAATGGAATTCAAATGCTTTCATATAATTATGAGTGGTTAATTAAGGTTTTCAATAACCCTTGATAATTAGGAGAAGTTCAGAAAGTTAATTTAGCAAATTATTTTAGCTAAAATACCCTATTTTTGAGTAATTTAAATAGGGAAAATTAGCAAATGGAATTCAAATGTTGTCATATAATTATCAGTGGTTAACTAGATGTTAAGAAACCCGTGATAATTAAGGAAAATCTCAGATAATGAATCTAGCTAATTAATTAGGTATAATTACTCTATTTTTTGACCAATTTAAATAGGGGAAATTAGTAAATCATGTGATATAATTACATTCTATTTATCAAAGCTGTATTACAGAGTCAAGAGGTCGTGATAATTATGCCAAGGTTAGAAAAGTAGTATAGATATTTATTTATGTCAAATTATACCATTTCTAGCTAAAAAGTAAAGGGGAAAATTATTAAATCATGTGCTATAATTACATGCTATTTATCAGAGCTGTATTATAGGGTAAAAGGCCGTGATAATTAAACCAAGGATAGAAAAGTAGTATAGATATTTATTTAAGTCATATTATACCATTTCTAGCTAAAAAGTAAAGGGGAAAATAAATAAATTATGTACTATAATTACATGCTATTTATCAGAGCTGTATTATAGGGTCAAGAGGCCGTGATAATTATGTCAAGGTTAGAAAAATAGTATAGATATTTATCTAAGTCAAATTACACCATTTTTAGATAAAAATTAAAGAGAGAAATTAGTAAATCATGCTATATGATTACATGCTATTTATCAGAGCTTTATTATAGGGTAAAAAGGCCGTGATAATTATGCCAAGGTTAGAAAAGTAGTATAAATATTTATCTAAGTCAAAATATACTAATTTTGGTGGAAATTTCAAGGGGGGAATTAGTAAATCATGCTATTTGATCACATTCTATTTATCACAATTAGTTTATATAATAAAGAGGCCGTGATAAATATTTCAAGGTTAAAAAAGTAGTATAAGTATTTATTTAAGTCAAATTATCCTAAATTTAGCTAAAAATTGAAGATGGAAATTATATAACTAAGTTGGAAAATAATAAGATAATTACCAGAGGTCAAAAATATCATTATCTACTTGTGGTATTTATACCATAGTTAATTGGTGAGGTTAAAAAAATTATAATTGACCAAAAGTCCTATTTTTAGCGAATGATTAATTAAAATAAATAGACTTTGTGGTCAAAAGTTTTTAGGAAAATTATAGTAAGTGTAACCTTATGATATCAAGTTAAGGAAATGAAATCTTTAAGAGAAATTAAATACAATAAATATTAAACCCAAAATAAGTAAATTATTAGCTTAAAAGTTGATAGGAAAATTAGGAAAAAGATATAGAAAATCATAAGAAAGTTCGGAGAGCTTAGAAAACCCTTAGGGAAGCGGTGGAAGAAGTTATCATGCTTATATAGACAAATAAGAAATTACTAGGTCAAGAATTTATCAAATAAAACTATAAATTTAACCTTGGATGGGTTACGGTTGAATATAAAGGTTAAGTCTAGATTTTGATTTATTTAACTAATGATTAGACGTCCTTTTTAAACGGATAAGAAGTTATGGCACCAAAAAGAACCCGAGAAAATCCTACATCTGATGATGAGGAAGTAGCTTCAAAACAAACTAGAGCGTCGCACGATGACGAAGCCGGGCCTAGTAATAGGCCTACGGAGGAGAGTCTTCAGGCGCCAGTGCAGCAGCAGATGGCCAATCAATCCCAGATGGGTGTCCCATTATTCAATTAAGTCTTTAATTAGTTTAAGTTATTTTATAAATTAGCATTGCATACGTAAGAAGAATAAACTGACTCAAAACGGAAGGTAAACTCCAACGTGCATTTATTTATAAGATAGGAAAGAATTGTTTGGGTTAAAACTGGTTGAATTAGGAAAGATATGTTTGATCATCCTTAAGACAGCTTGTCTCAAGACACCTCCGACTCCTTGATATAAATTGATGATAATAATTGGCTTTCTAGCCACGGTTAAGTCGGTTACCCCCATGAACGATGAGTTTCTACTCCGTGTCATGTCTTGATGTTTCTACATAAGTTAGGATACCGTTTTTTTATCCTAGGGGAGCCGCCCGGTTGTATGGGCAACTGGTTTGGTGTATGGGCACCCGGAACCTTGGGTGGGGGTTTATCCACTCCGGATTTGAATAAGGAATGGGTGCCGTTTTTTCACCCTTAGGTGGTCTTGAGACAAGAAGGGTACTAGTCATGGTTATTATGGACAATGTTTTGATTGATAGTACCCTGTCTTAAGTTTAAAGATGTTTGTTTCCTGAAAGAATGCTTTCAATGCTGTCTTCAAGGAATTACTGTGATGGAACATTAAAAGAAACCATTATTTTAAATGTTAAAACAATGTAATAATAAGATAAATGAAACTTGTGTGAGTGCGGGGTGGTAAGTGGGGATTGACTAAGGTTGTCAATCATGGAAGGGTGGACCTGATTAGTCAGGTAACTATCCATTCCCGTGCAGTAAAACGTTTTAGAAACTTCTCACTTGGAAGAGGAATCCACCAACGGCTGTGCCCTCACATATGTTAGGGGGAAAAAAGCGTTGGCTAAGGAAGCCATAATCTGAGTGATGAAGTTATAGGGCCTAAATTAGAAAAAAATATTTGTAGGTTGTTTGAATACATTGTCCCGTTTCCGCTGTGAGATAGGACTGGGTCTGCTTCTAAGGCTATAGACCCAAGCCATTGTCAATGGTAAAGGTCTATTCCTTGGATTTTTCTTGTTTAGAGACTCCGATTTTTATCAGACCTAGAGACCTGTCAAGGATCCCATCCCGATCTCGGTATCGGCGGGTTGGGGATCTTACAAGTGGTATCAGAGCCTAGGTTTCAGAGCCTGGGTTAGTTTGGAAAAATTTCGTACTGTCTAAAAATATAAATATATATATATATTATAGAAAAATAAATAAATTTGGTTAACTAACCAAAGGCTTATGCGTCGACAATTCAGGAAGATCCTGTGATTGAATATTGCAAATTCCAAGTCTTTCAGCTCATTTATGAGAGTGCTTGTCGTTCTCCAAACTATTTTTTTCGACGGAGCATGATGGAGCTACTGATGAAGGCTCACACTCCTCATTCGACTCAGATAGATAAAGGCTGGGAGCTTGAATGGAGCAATGAAGGCGGGACATATTACGTCAATGCTCGGAAGCTGGGATGTCTTACCACGGATTTTAGAAAACTACGTTGGGCTGAGGAACTGAGAGTGGTTCAGTTGTACTACTTCTTGGGTACAAACTCGAGTATCACTGTTCGCACTTATCCAGGAGGCACAGGGAAACCCCTGAACGAATGGGTATGGGATAAAGTGGTGGAGATAATTCCATATCGAAGAATCAGAACTTTTTCTCAGAATAGCCCTAAGAATTTGGACCTTACAATTTACTTTCCGATTTCCTATGAGTATAAGAACTATTATACCAATCAGTTAGAAGATTGTAGAAATCTGACTACGAACACCCATCGTTTGTATCACCATATTTCAAATCAGCCAGCTATGCGGATCCTTTAAAGGTCGCAAAAATTTACAACAAGTTAGGATGAGATACCTAGGGCTCTTTTGTAAGGCTATCCTTGTAAATATTCACCTTATAAATAAAGAACCAAGTCTTTTGAATTGAATATCTTGATCTCGTGTCTATTCTGAAGTTAAATCCTAGCAGTGTCATAAGTCTTTAAATTGTCAGTCCATCGATCTTACCAAACCATGTAGATATCTGCTTCTGTTCTTTATACCGTGCTTGTTTCTTCTCAAACAAGCACAACCCCCCAACTTCAAAGGTAAAGGGGTCAACGTGGAACGAGATATAGAGGTATGGATCAAATCCACGAGGCATACATCAATACAGGATGCCCTTCTCAGGGCTAAGCCTCTTGCAGCTGAAGGAACCGACTATAATGGATTTAGTAACTTTAGGGAAAGAGCCAGGGAAAATTCCAACCACGGATATCAACAACGTGGAGTAGCTGTAATAGTGAACTAAGAATAGATCTTCCCAAACGTTAGGTGCTATGGATGCAATCAAAGGGGACACTATAGAAATAACTGTCCAGAAGAACAAAACCCTTGACTTACTGCTAGAGCCATTCCTCAAAATCAAGAAGATAATCTAAGAGGAAGTAGAAACGGAGGACGGGGTAGAGGAAGAGCAAAAGGAGCCAGATCTTATGCAATCATAGGAGAACCAACCTTATGAATAAGAAAGATAAAAGAGCTACTCGCTTGGCCATAGTTAGTAATCTTAGAGCTTTGTAAACCACTATAAATCAATAATGTAAAAACTTGAGTCACTTATATATTATAAGGGTATACATGATTTTCTTCTCCAAAATTACTTAATGAATCTAAAGTTAAGTTGGTATTTAATCAAGAAATTAAGGGTTGATCTAACAAATGAGACCAAAGTTCTCGATAGTATGAAAAGAATTTGAATTTTGAGAATGACATAGTTATCAAGAAACCAAATCACATTCTTTGTGCACACGATAGCCTTCCTTGGAAAAATAACATAGACTTGAAAGTATTAAGGTACGAGACTAATAGGAAATCCAAAAGAACTCTTGGTATGATACTTCTTAAAACCCTTTACATATTGTTGGTCAACCAGGTTAGAGCACAGAGGGGGTATCTCTGGTGCAATAGTAGAAGCTTGTGCCAAACGCAGATTGCTCAGAATGGCAAGAAAACGCCGAGCGTGTTCAGATTGGCAAAGCTGAAATACATGATACTTGTCGAACGCTGATTGCTCTGAATGGTCAGTTAGATCGAGCGCGTTCATGTTGACAAGGTGAATTTATGGATCTTTTATGGAATTGATTTAACCTGGTTTTTGAGATGATGCAAATGGTTTGTAAAGGTTTTTAAGATGGGCTCAACACTAAGAGTTTCTCGAGAAAAGTTTGGCTAGCAAGTAACTCCAACCAGAAAATGGAAAGAACTCTTAGAATAATCAGTAACATTTGATAAAGTGGAAAGGTTATCCCTTCGAAGATGCCACTTGTGGAGGATGAATTTCTCTTCTCAAAGATTTTCCCAATCACGGTTGAGATGAGGACATCTCAAATTCTTAAGTTGGGGTGATTGTAAGGTTTCCAGTTTCTGAAACCTTAAAGGTTGTATAAGCTTAATCAAACTGATATGATTATTGAAAAAGCAATGTAGAATTGTCCGGCCATGGCAAATATTGGTATTTTTGGAATCTTAAGCACAGCAAACCCCGGGCTAGAAATTTTCAGAATTGAATTCCGATAAAAACTGGCGTAGTTATGACCCCTAGAAGTTTACACTGTGAATTGAGTAAAATAGAAAAATTGAAGGGTTACAATAATCATTTAAGCATAGACTTTATTAAAGGTCTCCCAGATATTTACAAGATATTTACCAATTAAGCAAAAATGGGTCAAATTATAGCAAAATTGACATTTTAAAAGCTGGCAGGTAATGGGAGGGTCATCACTGACCTGCCAGGGACTCATTTAGCAGCAGGGGTCGTTTTTTGACTTGCTGGGGGCTGCTTGAACTTCAAGCAATTGCCTTTTTCAGCCGGTGAGAGCTTATGAGTGCCAGAAAACTATAAATAGGACCCCTAGCTTCACATTTTACACAGACTCGGAGCCTTGCTACTCTCTCTCTCATCTAGATAGAACACTACGCAGAAATCATTAGAGTTTAATCTCTAATTGATTAACCCTAACGGTAATTAACTTAATCCTTCTTAATTAGCAAGGTTAGATTAAGATAAATTGTTAATAAATCAAAGATTAGGCCTATGCATACTCCTTAAACCTCTTTAAATTAATTAATCTCTGTTGATTATTGTAATTAAGCTTAGTAATATTAAGGTAATTAATTATCCTATCATATTATGGCTGAAATTAGCCAAATTAACCATGAATTAATGATAAATATATTAATTAAGCTTAGATTAGGATGAGGTAATTATCAGAGTTGCATTAGATAGTCATTAAGCTAGAAAAATTATCCTATAATTTTTTGAGTAATTTTCCTAATTAATAATGCAGAATTACTCTGTTTTTTGAGCTATTTAAATAGGGGAAATTAGTAAATTGATTTCAATTGCAATAATATATTTATCAGTGGTTAATCGGGTGTTAAGGAACCCGTGATAATTAGGAAAATATCAGATAATGAATCTAGATAATTAATTATGCAGAATTACTCTGTTGTTTGAGCTATTTAAATAGGGGAAATTAGTAAATTGATTTCAATTGCTATAATATATTTATCAGTGGTTAATTGGGTATTAAGGAACCCGTGATAATTATGAAAAGCTCAAAAAATGAATCTAGCTAATTAATTATACATAATTACTCTGTTTTTTGAGCTATTTAAATAGGGGCAATTATTAAATTAATTTCAATTACTAAAATATATTTATCGGTGGTTAATTGGGTGTTCAGGAACCCGCGATAATTAGGAAAAGCTCAAAAAATGAATCTAGCTAATTAATTATGCAGAATTACTCTGTTTTTTGAGCTATTTAAATAGGGGAAATTAGTAAATTGATTTCAATTGCTAAAATATATTTATCAGTGGTTAATTGAGTGTTAAGAAACAGGTGATAATTAGAAAATGCTCAGATAATGAATCTAGCTAATTAATTAGGTAGAATTACTCTGTTTTTTGACCAATTTAAATAAGGGAAATTAGTAAATTGATTTCCATTGTTGAGATACATTTATCAGTGGTTAATTAGGTGTTAAAAAACCTGTGATAATTAGGAGAAGCTCAGATAATTAATCTATCTAATTAATTAGGCATAACTACTATGTTTTTTGAGAAATTTTAATAGGAGAAATTAGTAAATGGAATTCAAATGCTTTCATATAATTATCAGTGGTTAATTAAGGTTTTCAATAACCCTTGATAATTAGGAGAAGTTCAGAAAGTTAATTTAGCTAATTATTTTAGCTAAAATACCCTATTTTTTGAGTAATTTAAATAGGGAAAATTAGCAAATGGAATTCAAATGTTGTCATATAATTATCAGTGGTTAACTAGATGTTAAAAAACCCGTGATAATTAGCAAAATCTCAGATAATGAATCTAGCTAATTAATTAGGTATAATTACTCTATTTGTTGACCAATTTAAATAGGGGAAATTAGTAAATCATGTGATATAATTACATTCTATTTATCAAAGCTGTATTACAGAGTCAAGAGGCCGTGATAATTATGCCAAGGTTAGAAAAGTAGTATAGATATTTATTTAAGTCAAATTATACCATTTCTAGCTAAAAAGTAAAGGGGAAAATGATTAAATCATGTGCTATAATTACATGCTATTTATCAGAGCTGTATTATAGGGTAAAAAGGCCGTGATAATTATGCCAAGCATAGAAAAGTAGTATAGATATTTATTTAAGTCAAATTATACCATTTCTAGCTAAAAAGTAAAGGGGAAAATAAATAAATTATGTACTATAATTACATGCTATTTATCAGAGCTGTATTATAGGGTCAAGAGGCCGTGATAATTATGTCAAGGTTAGAAAAATAGTATAGATATTTATCTAAGTCAAATTACACCATTTTTAGATAAAAATTAAAGAGAGAAATTAGTAAATCATGCTATATGATTACATGCTATTTATCAGAGCTTTATTATAGGGTAAAAAGGCCGTGATAATTATGCCAAGGTTAGAAAAGTAGTATAAATATTTATCTAAGTCAAAATATACTAATTTTGGAGGAAATTTCAAGGGGGGAATTAGTAAATCATGCTATTTGATCACATTCTATTTATCACAATTAGTTTATATAATAAAGAGGCCGTGATAAATATTTCAAGGTTAAAAAAGTAGTATAAGTATTTATTTAAGTCAAATTATCCTAAATTTAGCTGAAAATTGAAGATGGAAATTATATAACTAAGTTGGAAAATAATAAGATAATTACCAGAGGTCAAAAATATCATTATCTACTTGTGGTATTTATACCATAGTTAATTGGTGAGGTTAAAAAAATTATAATTGACCAAAAGTCCTATTTTTAGCGAATGATTAATTAAAATAAATAGACTTTGTGGTCAAAAGTTTTTAGAAAAATTATAGTAAGTGTAACCTTATGATATCAAGTTAAGGAAATGAAATCTTTAAGAGAAATTAAATACAATAAATATTAAGCCCAAAATAAGTAAATTATTAGCTTAAAAGTTGATAGGAAAATTAGGAAAAAGATATAGAAAATCATAAGAAAGTTCGGAGAGCTTAGAAAACCCTTAGGGAAGCGGTGGAAGAAGTTATCATGCTTATATAGACAAATAAAAAATTACTAGGTCAAGAATTTATCAAATAAAACTATAAATTTAACCTTGGATGGGTTACGGTTGAATATAAAGGTTAAGTCTAGATTTTGATTTATTTAACTAATGATTAGACGTCCTTTTTAAACGGATAAGAAGTTATGGCACCAAAAAGAACCCGAGAAAATCCTACATCTGATGATGAGGAAGTAGCTTCAAAACAAACTAGAGCGTCGCACGATGACGAAGCCGGGCCTAGTAATAGGCCTACGGAGGAGAGTCTTCAGGCGCCAGTGCAGCAGCAGATGGCCAATCAATCCCAGATGGGTGTCCCATTATTCAATTAAGTCTTTAATTAGTTTAAGTTATTTTATAAATTAGCATTGCATACGTAAGAAGGATAAACTGACTCAAAACGGAAGGTAAACTCCAACGTGCATTTATTTATAAGATAGGAAAGAATTGTTTGGGTTAAAACTGGTTGAATTAGGAAAGATATGTTTGATCATCCTTAAGACAGCTTGTCTCAAGACACCTCCGACTCCTTGATATAAATTGATGATAATAATTGGCTTTCTAGCCACGGTTAAGTCGGTTATCCCCATGAACGATGAGTTTCTACTCCGTGTCATGTCTTGATGTTTCTACATAAGTTAGGATACCGTTTTTTTATCCTAGGGGAGCCGCCCGGTTGTATGGGCAACTGGTTTGGTGTATGGGCACCCGGAACCTTGGGTGGGGGTTTATCCACTCCGGATTTGAATAAGGAATGGGTGCCGTTTTTTCACCCTTAGGTGGTCTTGAGACAAGAAGGGTACTAGTCATGGTTATTATGGACAATGTTTTGATTGATAGTACCCTGTCTTAAGTTTAAAGATGTTTGTTTCCTGAAAGAATGCTTTCAATGCTGTCTTCAAGGAATTACTGTGATGGAACATTAAAAGAAACCATTATTTTAAATGTTAAAACAATGTAATAATAAGATAAATGAAACTTGTGTGAGTGCGGGGTGGTAAGTGGGGATTGACTAAGGTTGTCAATCATGGAAGGGTGGACCTGATTAGTCAGGTAACTATCCATTCCCGTGCAGTAAAACGTTTTAGAAACTTCTCACTTGGAAGAGGAATCCACCAACGGCTGTGCCCTCACATATGTTAGGGGGAAAAAAGCGTTGGCTAAGGAAGCCATAATCTGAGTGATGAAGTTATAGGGCCTAAATTAGAAAAAAATATTTGTAGGTTGTTTGAATACATTGTCCCGTTTCCGCTGTGAGATAGGACTGGGTCTGCTTCTAAGGCTATAGACCCAAGCCATTGTCAATGGTAAAGGTCTATTCCTTGGATTTTTCTTGTTTAGAGACTCCGATTTTTATCAGACCTAGAGACCTGTCAAGGATCCCATCCCGATCTCGGTATCGGCGAGTTGGGGATCTTACAAGTGGTATCAGAGCCTAGGTTTCAGAGCCTGGGTTAGTTTGGAAAAATTTCGTACTGTCTAAAAATATAAATATATATATATATATTATAGAAAAATAAATAAATTTGGTTAACTAACCAAAGGCTTATGCGTCGACAATTCAGGAAGATCCTGTGATTGAATATTGCAAATTCCAAGTCTTTGAGCTCATTTATGAGAGTGCTTGTCGTTCTCCAAACTATTTTTTTCGACGGAGCATGATGGAGCTACTGATGAAGGCTCACACTCCTCATTCGACTCGGATAGATAAAGGCTGGGAGCTTGAATGGAGCAATGAAGGCGGGACATATTACGTCAATGCTCGGAAGCTGGGATGTCTTACCACGGATTTAAGAAAACTACGTTGGGCTGAGGAACTGAGAGTGGTTCAGTTGTACTACTTCTTGGGTACAAACTCGAGTATCACTGTTCGCACTTATCCAGGAGGCACAGGGAAACCCCTGAACGAATGGGTATGGGATAAAGTGGTGGAGATAATTCCATATCGAAGAATCAGAACTTTTTCTCAGAATAGCCCTAAGAATTTGGACCTTACAATTTACTTTCCGATTTCCTATGAGTATAAGAACTATTATACCAATCAGTTAGAAGATTGTAGAAATCTGACTACGAACACCCATCGTTTGTATCACCATATTTCAAATCAGCCAGCTATGCGGATCCTTTAAAGGTCGCAAAAATTTACAACAAGTTAGGATGAGATACCTAGGGCTCTTTTGTAAGGCTATCCTTGTAAATATTCACCTTATAAATAAAGAACCAAGTCTTTTGAATTGAATATCTTGATCTCGTGTCTATTCTGAAGTTAAATCCTAGCAGTGTCATAAGTCTTTAAATTGTCAGTCCATCGATCTTACCAAACCATGTAGATATCTGCTTCTGTTCTTTATACCGTGCTTGTTTCTTCTCAAACAAGCACAACCCCCCAACTTCAAAGGTAAAGGGGTCAACGTGGAACGAGATATAGAGGTATGGATCAAATCCACGAGGCATACATCAATACAGGATGCCCTTCTCAGGGCTAAGCCTCTTGCAGCTGAAGGAACCGACTATAATGGATTTAGTAACTTTAGGGAAAGAGCCAGGGAAAATTCCAACCACGGATATCAACAACGTGGAGTAGCTGTAATAGTGAACTAAGAATAGATCTTCCCAAATGTTAGGTGCTATGGATGCAATCAAAGGGGACACTATAGAAATAACTGTCCAGAAGAACAAAACCCTTGACTTACTGCTAGAGCCATTCCTCAAAATCAAGAAGATAATCTAAGAGGAAGTAGAAACGGAGGACGGGGTAGAGGAAGAGCAAAAGGAGCCAGATCTTATGCAATCATAGGAGAACCAACCTTATGAATAAGAAAGATAAAAGAGCTACTCGCTTGGCCATAGTTAGTAATCTTAGAGCTTTGTAAACCACTATAAATCAATAATGTAAAAACTTGAGTCACTTATATATTATAAGGGTATACATGATTTTCTTCTCCAAAATTACTTAATGAATCTAAAGTTAAGTTGGTATTTAATCAAGAAATTAAGGGTTGATCTAACAAATGAGACCAAAGTTCTCGATAGTATGAAAAGAATTTGAATTTTGAGAATGACATAGTTATCAAGAAACCAACTCACATTCTTTGTGCACACGATAGCCTTCCTTGGAAAAATAACATAGACTTGAAAGTATTAAGGTACGAGACTAATAGGAAATCCAAAAGAACTCTTGGTATGATACTTCTTAAAACCCTTTACATATTGTTGGTCAACCAGGTTAGAGCACAGAGGGGGTATCTCTGGTGCAATAGTAGAAGCTTGTGCCAAACGCAGATTGCTCAGAATGGCAAGAAAACGCCGAGCGTGTTCAGATTGGCAAAGCTGAAATACATGATACTTGTCGAACGCTGATTGCTCTGAATGGTCAGTTAGATCGAGCGCGTTCATGTTGACAAGGTGAATTTATGGATCTTTTATGGAATTGATTTAACCTGGTTTTTGAGATGATGCAAATGGTTTGTAAAGGTTTTTAAGATGGGCTCAACACTAAGAGTTTCTCGAGAAAAGTTTGGCTAGCAAGTAACTCCAACCAGAAAATGGAAAGAACTCTTAGAATAATCAGTAACATTTGATAAAGTGGAAAGGTTATCCCTTCGAAGATGCCACTTGTGGAGGATGAATTTCTCTTCTCAAAGATTTTCCCAATTACGGTTGAGATGAGGACATCTCAAATTCTTAAGTTGGGGTGATTGTAAGGTTTCCAGTTTCTGAAACCTTAAAGGTTGTATAAGCTTAATCAAACTGATATGATTATTGAAAAAGCAATGTAGAATTGTCCGGCCATGGCAAATATTGGTATTTTTGGAATCTTAAGCACAGCAAACCCCGGGCTAGAAATTTTCAGAGTTGAATTCCGATAAAAACTG
The DNA here is from genome assembly GCF_014529385.1 of Adiantum capillus-veneris. NCBI lineage: Eukaryota > Viridiplantae > Streptophyta > Polypodiopsida > Polypodiales > Pteridaceae > Adiantum > Adiantum capillus-veneris. The sequence continues at coordinate 56,081,539 of NC_140945.1, forward strand.
GCGTAGTTATGACCCCTAGAAGTTTACACTGTGAATTGAGTAAAATAGAAAAATTGAAGGGTTACAGTAATCATTTAAGCATAGACTTTATTAAAGGTCTCCCAGATATTTACAAGATATTTACCAATTAAGCAAAAATGGGTCAAATTATAGCAAAATTGACATTTTAAAAGCTGGCAGGTAATGGGAGGGTCATCACTGACCTGCCAGGGACTCATTTAGCAGCAGGGGTCGTTTTTTGACTTGCTGGGGGCTGCTTGAACTTCAAGCAATTGCCTTTTTCAGCCGGTGAGAGCTTATGAGTGCCAGAAAACTATAAATAGGACCCCTAGCTTCACATTTTACACAGACTCGGAGCCTTGCTACTCTCTCTCTCATCTAGATAGAACACTACGCAGAAATCATTAGAGTTTAATCTCTAATTGATTAACCCTAACGGTAATTAACTTAATCCTTCTTAATTAGCAAGGTTAGATTAAGATAAATTGTTAATAAATCAAAGATTAGGCCTATGCATACTCCTTAAACCTCTTTAAATTAATTAATCTCTGCTGATTATTGTAATTAAGCTTAGTAATATTAAGGTAATTAATTATCCTATCATATTATGGCTGAAATTAGCCAAATTAACCATGAATTAATGATAAATATATTAATTAAGCTTAGATTAGGATGAGGTAATTATCAGAGTTGCATTAGATAGTCATTAAGCTAAAAATATTATCCTATAATTTTTTGGGTAATTTTCCTAATTAATTATGCAGAATTACTCTGTTTTTTGAGCTATTTAAATAGGGGAAATTAGTAAATTGATTTCAATTGCTATAATATATTTATCAGTGGTTAATCGGGTGTTAAGGAACCCGTGATAGTTAGGAAAATCTCAGATAATGAATCTAAATAATTAATTATGCAGAATTATTCTGTTGTTTGAGCTATTTAAATAGGGGAAATTAGTAAATTGATTTCAATTGCTATAATATATTTATCAGTGGTTAATTGGGTGTTAAGGAACCCGTGATAATTATGAAAAGCTCAAAAAATGAATCTAGCTAATTAATTATACATAATTACTCTGTTTTTTGAGCTATTTAAATAGGGGCAATTATTAAATTAATTTCAATTACTAAAATATATTTATCGGTGATTAATTGGGTGTTCAGGAACCCGCGATAATTAGGAAAAGCTCAAAAAATGAATCTAGCTAATTAATTATGCAGAATTACTCTGTTTTTTGAGTTATTTAAATAGGGGAAATTAGTAAATTGATTTCAATTGCTATAATATATTTATCAGTGGTTAATTGAGTGTTAAGAAACAGGTGATAATTAGAAAATGCTCAGATAATGAATCTAGCTAATTAATTAGGTAGAATTACTCTGTTTTTTGACCAATTTAAATAAGGGAAATTAGTAAATTGATTTCCATTGTTGAGATACATTTATCAGTGGTTAATTAGGTGTTAAGAAACCTGTGATAATTAGGAGAAGCTAAGATAATTAATCTATCTAATTAATTATGCATAACTACTGTGTTTTTTGAGAAATTTTAATAGGAGAAATTAGTAAATGGAATTCAAATGCTTTCATATAATTATCAGTGGTTAATTAAGGTTTTCAATAACCCTTGATAATTAGGAGAAGTTCAGAAAGTTAATTTAGCAAATTATTTTAGCTAAAATACCCTATTTTTGAGTAATTTAAATAGGGAAAATTAGCAAATGGAATTCAAATGTTGTCATATAATTATCAGTGGTTAACTAGATGTTAAGAAACCCGTGATAATTAGGAAAATCTCAGATAATGAATCTAGCTAATTAATTAGGTATAATTACTCTGATAAAAAGGCCGTGATAATTATGCCAAGGATAGAAAAGTAGTATAGATATTTATTTAAGTCAAATTATACCATTTCTAGCTAAAAAGTAAAGGGGAAAATAAATAAATCATGTACTATAATTACATGCTATTTATCAGAGCTGTATTCTAGGGTCAAGAGGCCGTGATAATTATTTCAAGGTTAGAAAAATAGTATAGATATTTATCTAAGTCAAATTACACCATTTTTAGATAAAAATTAAAGAGAGAAATTAGTAAATCATGCTATATGATTACATGCTATTTATCAGAGCTTTATTATAGGGTAAAAAGGCCGTGATAATTATGCCAAGGTTAGAAAAGTAGTATAAATATTTATCTAAGTCAAAATATACTAATTTTGGAGGAAATTTCAAGGGGGGAATTAGTAAATCATGCTATTTGATCACATTCTATTTATCACAATTAGTTTATATAATAAAGAGGTCGTGATAAATATTTCATGGTTAAAAAAGTAGTATAAGTATTTATTTAAGTCAAATTATCCTAAATTTAGCTGAAAATTGAAGATGGAAATTATATAACTAAGTTGGAAAATAATAAGATAATTACCAGAGGTCAAAAATATCATTATCTACTTGTGGTAATTATACCATAGTTAATTGGTGAGGTTAAAAAAATTATAATTGACCAAAAGTCCTATTTTTAGCGAATGATTAATTAAAATAAATAGACTTTGTGGTCAAAAGTTTTTAGAAAAATTATAGTAAGTGTAACCTTATGATATCAAGTTAAGAAAATGAAATCTTTAAGAGAAATTAAATACAATAAATATTAAGCCCAAAATAAGTAAATTATTAGCTTAAAAGTTGATAGGAAAATTAGGAAAAAGATATAGAAAATCATAAGAAAGTTCAGAGAGCTTAGAAAACCCTTAGGGAAGCGGTGGAAGAAGTTATAATGCTTATATAGACAAATAAGAAATTACTAGGTCAAGAATTTATCAAATAAAACTATAAATTTAACCTTGGATGGGTTACGGTTGAATATAAAGGTTAAGTCTAGATTTTGATTTATTTACCTAATGATTAGACGTCCTTTTTAAACGGATAAGAAGTTATGGCACCAAAAAGAACCCGAGAAAATCCTACATCTGATGATGAGGAAGTAGCTTCAAAACAAACTAGAGCGTCGCACGATGACGAAGCCGGGCCTAGTAATAGGCCTACAGAGGAGAGTCTTTAGGCGCCAGTGCAACAGCAGATGGCCAATCAATCCCAGATGGGTGTCCCATTATTCAATTAAGTCTTTAATTAGTTTAAGTTATTTTATAAATTAGCATTGCATACGTAAGAAGGATAAACTGACTCAAAACGGAAGGTAAACTCCAACGTGCATTTATTTATAAGATAGGAAAGAATTGTTTGGGTTAAAACTGGTTGAATTAGGAAAGATATGTTTGATCATCCTTAAGACAGCTTGTCTCAAGACACCTCCGACTCCTTGATATAAATTGATGATAATAATTGGCTTTCTAGCCACGGTTAAGTCGGTTACCCCCATGAACGATGAGTTTCTACTCCGTGTCATGTCTTGATGTTTCTACATAAGTTAGGATACCGTTTTTTTATCCTAGGGGAGCCGCCCGGTTGTATGGGCAACTGGTTTGGTGTATGGGCACCCGGAACCTTGGGTGGGGGTTTATCCACTCCGGATTTGAATAAGGAATGGGTGCCGTTTTTTCACCCTTAGGTGGTCTTGAGACAAGAAGGGTACTAGTCATGGTTATTATGGACAATGTTTTGATTGATAGTACCCTGTCTTAAGTTTAAAGATGTTTGTTTCCTGAAAGAATGCTTTCAATGCTGTCTTCAAGGAATTACTGTGATGGAACATTAAAAGAAACCATTATTTTAAATGTTAAAACAATGTAATAATAAGATAAATGAATCTTGTGTGAGTGCGGGGTGGTAAGTGGGGATTGACTAAGGTTGTCAATCATGGAAGGGTGGACCTGATTAGTCAGGTAACTATCCATTCCCGTGCAGTAAAACGTTTTAGAAACTTCTCACTTGGAAGAGGAATCCACCAACGGCTGTGCCCTCACATATGTTAGGGGGAAAAAAGCGTTGGCTAAGGAAGCCATAATCTGAGTGATGAAGTTATAGGGCCTAAATTAGAAAAAAATATTTGTAGGTTGTTTGAATACATTGTCCCGTTTCCGCTGTGAGATAGGACTGGGTCTGCTTCTAAGGCTATAGACCCAAGCCATTGTCAATGGTAAAGGTCTATTCCTTGGATTTTTCTTGTTTAGAGACTCCGATTTTTATCAGACCTAGAGACCTGTCAAGGATCCCATCCCGATCTCGGTATCGGCGGGTTGGGGATCTTACAAGTGGTATCAGAGCCTAGGTTTCAGAGCCTGGGTTAGTTTGGAAAAATTTCGTACTGTCTAAAAATATAAATATATATATATATATTATAGAAAAATAAATAAATTTGGTTAACTAACCAAAGGCTTATGCGTCGACAATTCAGGAAGATCCTGTGATTGAATATTGCAAATTCCAAGTCTTTGAGCTCATTTATGAGAGTGCTTGTCGTTCTCCAAACTATTTTTTTCGACGGAGCATGATGGAGCTACTGATGAAGGCTCACACTCCTCATTCGACTCAGATAGATAAAGGCTGGGAGCTTGAATGGAGCAATGAAGGCGGGACATATTACGTCAATGCTCGGAAGCTGGGATGTCTTACCACGGATTTTAGAAAACTACGTTGGGCTGAGGAACTGAGAGTGGTTCAGTTGTACTACTTCTTGGGTACAAACTCGAGTATCACTGTTCGCACTTATCCAGGAGGCACAGGGAAACCCCTGAACGAATGGGTATGGGATAAAGTGGTGGAGATAATTCCATATCGAAGAATCAGAACTTTTTCTCAGAATAGCCCTAAGAATTTGGACCTTACAATTTACTTTCCGATTTCCTATGAGTATAAGAACTATTATACCAATCAGTTAGAAGATTGTAGAAATCTGACTACGAACACCCATCGTTTGTATCACCATATTTCAAATCAGCCAGCTATGCGGATCCTTTAAAGGTCGCAAAAATTTACAACAAGTTAGGATGAGATACCTAGGGCTCTTTTGTAAGGCTATCCTTGTAAATATTCACCTTATAAATAAAGAACCAAGTCTTTTGAATTGAATATCTTGATCTCGTGTCTATTCTGAAGTTAAATCCTAGCAGTGTCATAAGTCTTTAAATTGTCAGTCCATCGATCTTACCAAACCATGTAGATATCTGCTTCTGTTCTTTATACCGTGCTTGTTTCTTCTCAAACAAGCACAACCCCCCAACTTCAAAGGTAAAGGGGTCAACGTGGAACGAGATATAGAGGTATGGATCAAAGCCACGAGGCATACATCAATACAGGATGCCCTTCTCAGGGCTAAGCCTCTTGCAGCTGAAGGAACCGACTATAATGGATTTAGTAACTTTAGGGAAAGAGCCAGGGAAAATTCCAACCACGGATATCAACAACGTGGAGTAGCTGTAATAGTGAACTAAGAATAGATCTTCCCAAACGTTAGGTGCTATGGATGCAATCAAAGGGGACACTATAGAAATAACTGTCCAGAAGAACAAAACCCTTGACTTACTGCTAGAGCCATTCCTCAAAATCAAGAAGATAATCTAAGAGGAAGTAGAAACGGAGGACGGGTAGAGGAAGAGCAAAAGGAGCCAGATCTTATGCAATCATAGGAGAACCAACCTTATGAATAAGAAAGATAAAAGAGCTACTCGCTTGGCCATAGTTAGTAATCTTAGAGCTTTGTAAACCACTATAAATCAATAATGTAAAAACTTGAGTCACTTATATATTATAAGGGTATACATGATTTTCTTCTCCAAAATTACTTAATGAATCTAAAGTTAAGTTGGTATTTAATCAAGAAATTAAGGGTTGATCTAACAAATGAGACCAAAGTTCTCGATAGTATGAAAAGAATTTGAATTTTGAGAATGACATAGTTATCAAGAAACCAACTCACATTCTTTGTGCACACGATAGCCTTCCTTGGAAAAATAACATAGACTTGAAAGTATTAAGGTACGAGACTAATAGGAAATCCAAAAGAACTCTTGGTATGATACTTTTTAAAACCCTTTACATATTGTTGGTCAACCAGGTTAGAGCACAGAGGGGGTATCTCTGGTGCAATAGTAGAAGCTTGTGCCGAACGCAGATTGCTCAGAATGGCAAGAAAACGCCGAGCGTGTTCAGATTGGCAAAGCTGAAATACATGATACTTGTCGAACGCTGATTGCTCTGAATGGTCAGTTAGATCGAGCGCGTTCATGTTGACAAGGTGAATTTATGGATCTTTTATGGAATTGATTTAACCTGGTTTTTGAGATGATGCAAATGGTTTGTAAAGGTTTTTAAGATGGGCTCAACACTAAGAGTTTCTCGAGAAAAGTTTGGCTAGCAAGTAACTCCAACCAGAAAATGGAAAGAACTCTTAGAATAATCAGTAACATTTGATAAAGTGGAAAGGTTATCCCTTCGAAGATGCCACTTGTGGAGGATGAATTTCTCTTCTCAAAGATTTTCCCAATCACGGTTGAGATGAGGACATCTCAAATTCTTAAGTTGGGGTGATTGTAAGGTTTCCAGTTTCTGAAACCTTAAAGGTTGTATAAGCTTAATCAAACTGATATGATTATTGAAAAAGCAATGTAGAATTGTCCGGCCATGGCAAATATTGGTATTTTTGGAATCTTAAGCACAGCAAACCCGGGCTAGAAATTTTCAGAATTGAATTCCGATAAAAACTGGCGTAGTTATGACCCCTAGAAGTTTACACTGTGAATTGAGTAAAATAGAAAAATTGAAGGGTTACAATAATCATTTAAGCATAGACTTTATTAAAGGTCTCCCAGATATTTACAAGATATTTACCAATTAAGCAAAAATGGGTCAAATTATAGCAAAATTGACATTTTAAAAGCTGGCAGGTAATGGGAGGGTCATCACTGACCTGCCAGGGACTCATTTAGCAGCAGGGGTCGTTTTTTGACTTGCTGGGGGCTGCTTGAACTTCAAGCAATTGCCTTTTTCAGCCGGTGAGAGCTTATGAGTGCCAGAAAACTATAAATAGGACCCCTAGCTTCACATTTTACACAGACTCGGAGCCTTGCTACTCTCTCTCTCATCTAGATAGAACACTACGCAGAAATCATTAGAGTTTAATCTCTAATTGATTAACCCTAACGGTAATTAACTTAATCCTTCTTAATTAGCAAGGTTAGATTAAGATAAATTGTTAATAAATCAAAGATTAGGCCTATGCATACTCCTTAAACCTCTTTAAATTAATTAATCTCTGTTGATTATTGTAATTAAGCTTAGTAATATTAAGGTAATTAATTATCCTATCATATTATGGCTGAAATTAGCCAAATTAACCATGAATTAATGATAAATATATTAATTAAGCTTAGATTAGGATGAGGTAATTATCAGAGTTGCATTAGATAGTCATTAAGCTAGAAAAATTATCCTATAATTTTTTGAGTAATTTTCCTAATTAATAATGCAGAATTACTCTGTTTTTTGAGCTATTTAAATAGGGGAAATTAGTAAATTGATTTCAATTGCTATAATATATTTATCAGTGGTTAATTGAGTGTTAAGAAACAGGTGATAATTAGAAAATGCTCAGATAATGAATCTAGCTAATTAATTAGGTAGAATTACTCTGTTTTTTGACCAATTTAAATAAGGGAAATTAGTAAATTGATTTCAATTGTTGAGATACATTTATCAGTGGTTAATTAGGTGTTAAAAAACCTATGATAATTAGGAGACGCTCAGATAATTAATCTATCTAATTAATTAGGCATAACTACTGTGTTTTTTGAGAAATTTTAATAGGGGAAATTAGTAAATGGAATTCAAATGCTTTCATATAATTATCATCGGTAAATTAAGGTTTTCAATAACCCTTGATAATTAGGAGAAGTTCAGAAAGTTAATTTAGCTAATTATTTTAGCTAAAATACCCTTTTTTGAGTAATTTAAATAGGGAAAATTAGCAAATGGAATTCAAATGTTGTCATATAATTATCAGTGGTTAACTAGATGTTAAGAAACCCGTGATAATTAGGAAAATCACAGATAATGAATCTAGCTAATTAATTAGGTATAATTACTCTATTTTTTGACCAATTTAAATAGGGGAAATTAGTAAATCATGTGATATAATTACATTCTATTTATCAGAGCTGTATTACAGAGTCAAGAGGCCGTGATAATTATGCCAAGGTTAGAAAAGTAGTATAGATATTTATTTATGTCAAATTATACCATTTCTAGCTAAAAAGTAAAGGGGAAAATTATTAAATCATGTGCTATACTTACATGCTATTTATCAAAGCTGTATTATAGGGTAAATAGACCGTGATAATTATGCCAAGGATAGAAAAGTAGTATAGATGTTTATTTAAGTCAAATTATACCATTTCTAGCTAAAAAGTAAAGGGGAAAATAAATAAATCATGTACTATAATTACATGCTATTTATCAGAGCTGTATTATAGGGTCAAGAGGCCGTGATAATTATGTCAAGGTTAGAAAAATAGTATAGATATTTATCTAAGTCAAATTACACCATTTTTAGATAAAAATTAAAGAGAGAAATTAGTAAATCATGCTATATGATTACATGCTATTTATCAGAGCTTTATTATAGGGTAAAAAGGCCGTGATAATTATGCCAAGGTTAGAAAAGTAGTATAAATATTTATCTAAGTCAAAATATACTAATTTTGGTGGAAATTTCAAGGGGGGAATTAGTAAATCATGCTATTTGATCACATTCTATTTATCACAATTATTTTATATAATAAAGAGGCCGTGATAAATATTTCAAGGTTAAAAAAGTAGTATAAGTATTTATTTAAGTCAAATTATCCTAAATTTAGCTGAAAATTGAAGATGGAAATTATATAACTAAGTTGGAAAATAATAAGATAATTACCAGAGGTCAAAAATATCATTATCTACTTGTGGTAATTATACCATAGTTAATTGGTGAGGTTAAAAAAATTATAATTGACCAAAAGTCCTATTTTTAGCGAATGATTAATTAAAATAAATAGACTTTGTGGTCAAAAGTTTTTAGGAAAATTATAGTAAGTGTAACCTTATGATATCAAGTTAAGAAAATGAAATCTTTAAGAGAAATTAAATACAATAAATATTAAGCCCAAAATAAGTAAATTATTAGCTTAAAAGTTGATAGGAAAATTAGGAAAAAGATATAGAAAATCATAAGAAAGTTCGGAGAGCTTAGAAAACCCTTAGGGAAGCGGTGGAAGAAGTTATCATGCTTATATAGACAAATAAGAAATTACTAGGTCAAGAATTTATCAAATAAGACTATAAATTTAACCTTGGATGGGTTACGGCTGAATATAAAGGTTAAGTTTAGATTTTGATTTATTTACCTAATGATTAGACGTCCTTTTTAAACGGATAAGAAGTTATGGCACCAAAAAGAACCCGAGAAAATACTACATCTGATGATGAGGAAGTAGCTTCAAAACAAACTAGAGCGTTGCACGATGACGAAGTCGGGCCTAGTAATAGGCCTACAGAGGAGAGTCTTCAGGTGCCAGTGCAGCAGCAGATGGCCAATCAATCCCAGATGGGTGTCCCATTATTCAATTAAGTCTTTAATTAGTTTAAGTTATTTTATAAATTAGCATTGCATACGTAAGAAGGATAAACTGACTCAAAACGGAAGGTAAACTCCAACATGCATTTATTTATAAGATAGGAAAGAATTGTTTGGGTTAAAACTGGTTGAATTAGGAAAGATATGTTTGATCATCCTTAAGACAGCTTGTCTCAAGACACCTCCGACTCCTTGATATAAATTGATGATAATAATTGGCTTTCTAGCCACGGTTAAGTCGGTTACCCCCATGAACGATGAGTTTCTACTCCGTGTCATGTCTTGATGTTTCTACATAAGTTAGGATACCGTTTTTTTATCCTAGGGGAGCCGCCCGGTTGTATGGGCAACTGGTTTGGTGTATGGGCACCCGGGACCTTGGGTGGGGGTTTATCCACTCCGGATTTGAATAAGGAATGGGTGCCGTTTTTTCACCCTTAGGTGGTCTTGAGACAAGAAGGGTACTAGTCATGGTTATTATGGACAATGTTTTGATTGATAGTACCCTGTCTTAAGTTTAAAGATGTTTGTTTCCTGAAAGAATGCTTTCAATGCTGTCTTCAAGGAATTACTGTGATGGAACATTAAAAGAAACCATTATTTTAAATGTTAAAACAATGTAATAATAAGATAAATGAATCTTGTGTGAGTGCGGGGTGGTAAGTGGGGATTGACTAAGGTTGTCAATCATGGAAGGGTGGACCTGATTAGTCAGGTAACTATCCATTCCCGTGCAGTAAAACGTTTTAGAAACTTCTCACTTGGAAGAGGAATCCACCAACGGCTGTGCCCTCACATATGTTAGGGGGGAAAAAGCGTTGGCTAAGGAAACCATAATCTGAGTGATGAAGTTATAGGGCCTAAATAAGAAAAAAAAATTTGTAGGTTGTTTGAATACATTGTCCCGTTTCCGCTGCGAGATAGGATTGGGTCTGCTTCTAAGGCTATAGACCCAAGCCATTGTCAATGGTAAAGGTCTATTCCTTGGATTTTTCTTGTTTAGAGACTCCGATTTTTATCAGACCTAGAGACCTGTCAAGGATCCCATCCCGATCTCGGTATCGGCAGGTTGGGGACCTTACACTGTAAGTACGTCTGTGTACTTAATCAATCGGTCACCCTCAACGACATTGGATGGGGGAGTTCCAGAAGAGGCATGGACAGGTAAACCGGTGAATTATGCATTTCTCAAAGTGTTTGGGTGTGAGGCTTTCATGCACATAGATAGAAGCCTAAGATTAAAGTTAGATGCAAAGTCCAAAAAGTGTTTCTTCATTGGCTATGGAGAAGGATACTTTGGGTATCGCCTATGGAATCCTGAAGATGGTAAAATATTAAGGAGTAGGGATGTAATTTTTAACGAACAAAATATGTACAAAGATTACTTGGAAAGAAAACAAACAAAAGAAACAGGTGATGAGTACATGGAGCTTGAGGACGGTGAAGACTCAAGGACTGCAAACGGTGACAATGTGCAACAACGTCAACCAAATGAGGAGCCTCAACCCATTCCCCGAAGATCTACAAGAGCAAGTAGACCTCCAGAAAGGTTTGTTCCTTCCTTCAACCATCTCTTGATCTCAGATTCTGGAGAGCCGGAATCATATGAAGAAGCTATGCAACATGAATCCAAAGAAGAATGGACGAAGAGCATGCAAGTGGAGATGGACTCACTACATCGCAACCAAACATGGGAGTTGGTTTGAGTTGCCTAAAGGTAAGCGGGCACTTCAAAACAAATGGGTGTACAAGCTAAAGGAAGAGAAGGTGGGAAGAAAAAGGTACAAGTCTAGGCTTGTGGTAAAAGGTTTTTCTCAAAAGAAAGGTATTGACTTCAATGAAATATTTTCTCATATTGTAAAAATGAACTCAATTAGGCTTGTCTTAAGCCTTGTGGCTGCTCATGATCTAAATCTCGAGCAAATGGATGTAAATACGGCATTCCCTCACGGTGACTTAGAGGAGGAAATCTACATGCTTCAACCAAAGGGGTATGAAGTAAAAGGTAAGGAGAAAATGGTTTGCAGATTAAAGAAGAGCTTGTATGGTTTAAAGCAAGCATCAAGACAATGGTACTTGAAGTTTGATCGATGGATGTTGAATCATGGATTCACAAGATGCAACTCGGATCACTGCGTCTACACGGAGAATTTGGGAGATGGGAAATTCATCATCCTAATGTTGTATGTTGATGACATGTTGATTGCAAGTGCTAACATGCAGGACATCAAAGACCTAAAAGAGGAGCTGTCCAAATCTTTTTCAATGAAAGATTCAGGTGCTGTAAAGATTATACTTGGTATGAAAAATATCAAGGGACAGGACGAAGAAGACAATAAAGCTATCTCAAGAAGATTACATCAAGAAGGTACTAGAAAGGTTTGCAATGCAAAATGCAAAACCAGTTTCTACACCTTTGGTTGGTCATTTAAAACTAACGAAGGATATGTGTCCAAAGACACAAGAGGAGATAGCCTATATGTCTAAAGTTCCATATGCTGCAGCGGTAGGTTCTCTAATGTATGCTATGGTCTGGACAAGGCCAAACATTGCACATGCAGTGGGAGTTGTGAGTAGGTTCATGGACAACCCAGGTAAAGAGCATTGGCAAGCTGTGAAGTGGATACTTAGGTATCTAAAAGCGACAACAACAAATGCTTTGTATTTTGAAGGAACTGATATTTTTCTAGAAGGGTATGAGTGATGCAGATATGGCAGGTGACAAAGTTACTCGAAGGAGCACTTAGACTGCTATGTGTTCACGGTTGGAGGCACAAGCAAAGCTGGGCTTCAAAGCTGCAGAAAGTATGAACTCAATTAGGCTTGTCTTAAGCCTTGTGGCTGCTCATGATCTAAATCTCGAGCAAATGGATGTAAATACGGCATTCCCTCACGGTGACTTAGAGGAGGAAATCTACATGCTTCAACCAAAGGGGTATGAAGTAAAAGGTAAGGAGAAAATGGTTTGCAGATTAAAGAAGAGCTTGTATGGTTTAAAGCAAGCATCAAGACAATGGTACTTGAAGTTTGATCGATGGATGTTGAATCATGGATTCACAAGATGCAACTCGGATCACTGCGTCTACACGGAGAATTTGGGAGATGGGAAATTCATCATCCTAATGTTGTATGTTGATGACATGTTGATTGCAAGTGCTAACATGCAGGACATCAAAGACCTAAAAGAGGAGCTGTCCAAATCTTTTTCAATGAAAGATTCAGGTGCTGTAAAGATTATACTTGGTATGAAAATATCAAGGGACAGGACGAAGAAGACAATAAAGCTATCTCAAGAAGATTACATCAAGAAGGTACTAGAAAGGTTTGCAATGCAAAATGCAAAACCAGTTTCTACACCTTTGGTTGGTCATTTAAACTAACGAAGGATATGTGTCCAAAGACACAAGAGGAGATAGCCTATATGTCTAAAGTTCCATATGCTGCAGCGGTAGGTTCTCTAATGTATGCTATGGTCTGGACAAGGCCAAACATTGCACATGCAGTGGGAGTTGTGAGTAGGTTCATGGACAACCCAGGTAAAGAGCATTGGCAAGCTGTGAAGTGGATACTTAGGTATCTAAAAGCGACAACAACAAATGCTTTGTATTTTGAAGGAACTGATATTTTTCTAGAAGGGTATGCTGATGCAGATATGGCAGGTGACAAAGATACTCGAAGGAGCACTACTGGCTATGTGTTCACGGTTGGAGGCACAGCAGTAAGCTGGGCTTCAAAGCTGCAGAAAGTGGTTTCACTTTCTACCACGGAAGCAGAGTATGTAGCAATGACGGAGGCAAGCAAAGAAATTCTATGGCTTCACAGATTCTTAGAAGAGCTTGGATTCAAACAAGACAATTGTGTCTTGTACAGTGATAGCCAAAGCGCTATCCATCTTGCGAAGAACTCAGCCTTTCATTCAAGGACAAAGCACATTGAGGTGAGATATCACTTCATACGCACTCCTTTGGAAGAGGGACAACTAAAGCTAGGAAAGGTGCATATAAGTGAAAATCCTGCAGACATGTTTACAAAGGTGGTCAACAAGGAGAAGTTGAGCTTTTGCTCATCTTCAATCGGCATTCAAGGATAAGAAGCCAAAATGGAAAGCAGTCACAGGTTTGGTTTGGAGATCAGTCTCCAAGTGGGAGATTGTTAAGTATGGAGCCTGATTTACCCTTGTAATTTTCTGTGGTAAAAGCGCACATTTGTAAGGCCCCCATTATGAGGAGAAGCCATCGTGCGTGAAGGAAAATCACTCACCGGAAACCAAAATTTTCACGGATAAGAATCCGGGGCAACTTTAAAGGCCTCGGGGGTGGAGGCCCCTGAGACTTTTTTTTTCGCCGGAATATTATGGCCGGACGGCGGCCGGAAAGTGGTCAGAAAACAACCGGTCGGTTGGCCGGTGGTCGGAAGTCAATGGCCGGTGGCCGGTGGCCGAATTCAAAAGCGGACTTGTCTTCTCAAGGGCGGCCACACATGGGCGGATTGGAGGGTCCGATTTGGACTTATTCGCACAAGGGTGGCTACACATGGCTGTCTCTCATAAGAGACGGCAGCCCTTTTGGCCTATAAAAGGAGGCCATTTCTACACACATTTCATAGTGTGAAGTTGATGCAACAAGGTGAGTGTGAGGTGGTGAAAGTGAAGCAAGGCGGAAGCTCCATCAAGGGTATAATCCCTTTGTAAACTACTTCTTGTTTTGAAGTACTAAAGCCATTGAGTGGCTGCTTTCCCGTGGACGTAGCCCACATTGGGTGAACCACGTATATCGTGTGTACTCTCTCTCTCTCTCTCTCTCTCTCTCTCTCTCTCTCTCTCTCTCTCTCTCTCTCTCCCTACTCTATAATCTCGTGTATATAAATATGTCTCTCTCCATTAAGTAATCTACTCAATTATCTATTTAGCTACGTCTTATTTCCTAACATCTACTGCTTCTTACTGTTCAGGCTCTGTCTCTTTTGTTGGCTCAATTGTTGTGGTTCTAACTGCTGGTGATGGTGGTGGGCTCGACATGGGGTGATCAGGGTGTTCAAAAACGGGAGAAGAGATGCGGGGAGACACATCACCTTGATCATGTTATGCTTATCCTTGTGCAGTGGCTTTCTCTGCTTGTTTTTTATGTTCCACCACCTCTTTAGCTTTTCTTGCCACTTCTTGGGCTTCCTTTAGCTTCAAGGCTTGTGCTTCTTGATACATCTGTTCCAGGGATTCCGTGGGATCTTTAGCCTGCTTCCTGGTATGATGCTTGGTTCTTGGTCCTTTAAGCTCAATGGGCACCCACTTTTTCGGGTCCTTTCCTTGTGCTTGGCGGCTACGTTCGTATGAGTGTTTTTCTCATTCAAACCTAGCTTGCTTTTGTACAGGTTCCTCCTGGTGTGCTGTCATGGCTGTTCTCTTCATTTCTTTTCTCTGCACTCTCCTTTCCTCCTTATCCAAGATTTCACTATTGTGCCGTTCTGGCGAACTCTCAGCAGACTCTTCATATGACTTGTATGTTCTCTTGGCAGATCTTGTAGCACAAGGAGAAGGTGGAGCCAACACTATCCAAGTGTTTTGATTTGGGGCAGGTGGCAAGTTTTCGGCCATGCCGATGGCATGGTAAGCAATACTCGTCAGAACCTCTAGTGCACCCAGATATGTGATTTTTCCTTCCTTCTTTGTCCCTTTCAATGTGTACAAAACATATTGTGCATGGTCAATCGGTTGCCTGGTCATTGATTTGAGGACTTGTGTAAAGGTTGTGGCAACCACATGATTGGTCATTGTATACCTTGGCAGCCTCTTAGCAAGGAAGTGGAAGTGCTGTTTGTATAACCTTGCGGGATCTTCCACCTATTTGTGAATGAGGTCGATAAACGTGGCTGCGGCGGTTTCTTTGGTGAAAGTTCTAGCCGTCTTCCTATCTCTTGCCCTCATTGTCATTCCTTCTATTGGCAGTCTGAGTGCTTCTGCCACTATCTCCTTTGGTAATCACTACTTCAACTTTATTCCCTTGTGGGTCAGAGATTTGAGTGGTTCCATCTTCTTTGATTCTGGACAAAATCTCATAAGCTTTTTGGAAGTCCACTCCACACGGATCTCGTTCATAGAAATCTCTAAGTTCTAGCCTTTGGTTGGATTCTTTGGTCTCAGGCTTTGTGGCAACATCATATACTTCTTTTGGTAGAATTTGAAGCTCTACTTGATGTCCCTCTTCGCTCTTGAATCTTCCGGTGAACACTGTGGTGTTATGCTCTTCTAGCTGTTCTCTTGAAAGATAGGTTGCCTTGGCGGTTTTGACTGAATCGGGGTCTAGTTGGTATGCTGGTATCTCTTGCAACTTTTTCTTTTTGTTGAGCTTCTTCTTGGCCCTCTCTGCTGCTTGCATAGCTCGTGTTCAATGAATAGAGTGTCAAAGTTAGCAGATTTGACAGATTTCTCTCTGAAATGTCCTCTAGTCTGAAATGCTGACAATTTTGGTCCAATTTGCTTCAAATCAATTTTTGAACAAGTATAGATGCATAAAAACATGTAAGGAAGAAAATTATAAAGTCCAAACAAAAAATTGTAACAAAAGTAAATAATCGTGGTTATTTACAAGTGAGTAATTTTTCAACTTTTGTAAATTTAGCATTACCAAGCTTGAAGTATATACCAAATAGATACTCTGAGTGAAATATGGACTCATTTGGGTGCATAGGATGAAATGGTACCAGATTTTGGCTTTAGGTCTCTGAAACAGTAGATATAAAAGAAATCTGAGATTTTGAGCTCCAACTTTGTTCAAACTTGGCTAGTGGGCTTAACACATCATGTACTTTGGATGTATGATGGTAAAATAGTAAAATTCTCCCATTTCGGCATGAAAGTAAATAATCGTGATTATTAACTTTTCTACCAAAATCAAAATTTTTTGGTACAACTTGGTTCTAGGTATTGTATAGACCTTGTGTATGGGATATGGGGTGATTTGGATCAAGAAATGTGGCTCATAACTCAGAATTTGGCTTGCACAGACTTGTTTGCGTTTTTTGGCAATTTTCCAAGTTATATGTGATCATTTTGACTCATATTTGAATTTTGGCATGTATTAGGTGTGTACAAATGATATGTGAGGTGATGATGCAACTTTCAAGACAAATTAGTACAAACGTAAATAATCGTGATTATTCACAGCAATCACATTTTTCTTGCAACACTTACAAATTTTGACTTAAACACATTCTATACACCTAAAACAAGTCCTAAATTGAATTTGGTAAATTTTGGTCTTGCCGGCATCACTTTGTGCTTTGTCGACTCTACAATCACTGATTTCTTGGACTACTTGGCCTGTAGTGTTGGTTTGTCACTTTTAAGGCTATGGACTTGTTCGCAACATAGTTGTGAAGCAACTCATCCAATTTTGGCTCATTTGGAGTCAGTTTGACCTCGTATGTCGAATTTGACGCTTTGTAGCCTTTGAGCCCTTTTCTACTTTTCGAGGGCTTTGCTTAATTGATTTCACAAAACCAATCATAAACATTGTGTATAAACCTTGTAGGCAAGCTGTCTGTGGAGTCAGAACCGAATTCTGACATCTGCCAAAAACCTAGCTTTTCTACTTGGGATCCCCTCGATCCCTACCGAATGGTCAACTGTTGATATATAAAGGTTCTATTATGTTAGGGCATGCTACAGTTCAAATCCCATCCAATTTGGTTGAGCTAACATGCCGCTATGGTCAGTTTTTGGTCGTAGGTCTTTGTACACTACTCGGATTCTAGGGTTTTTTCTAGGGGTTTAGACTAGCTACCGGCCGTACAAAATGGATCATTGATGAGTAAAGAACTTACCCCTCATGTCTCGAGTGAAACGGCACTGAAAACAAGTGACTGTAGACTCCGGAAAAGATGCGTGAAAGAGGTCGAAAAGCTCTCTCTCCAAAGGCAACAAGTGGAAATGAGGTGGTTTTAGCCTACCTTGGTTATCTGTACACCGACTTCCCGAACCATTTTTCCCCAGATTCCCCCGTTAGTCCTACTAGGCCGTGAAATCTATGCTAGACTCAAAAATTTCCCCAATCAGATTCCTGTAGCTCATTCTGCAAGAATTTTGCAAAAGTAGGTCTGGCCGCCTAATTTAGGCTTCCCGCTTCCATCTTTCGATTTCATTGAAAATTTTTGTGCTTGTCCACCTTGTCTTTCTAACCACCTCCGTGTCTTCAATTTTTCCATATGAGCTCCTTTGCTATTTATTATTAATTTTTGACCTGTTTATTAAAAAACCAAAGAAAATAACAAAATGCACCAAAAAAGCAAAGTGAAAATCCAATAATTAGAAAAATCCATTGAGAAACACAGCTTTATTGTTTTTTGTTAGATTTCTCCATTTTTAAATCTCAATATCAAGAAAAGTGATGATAATTACTCCACTTAGGAACAGGCGACATTTGGAACAATGTTACATGAGGTATGGGTGTTTGTTTTTGACATTGAGAACAATCCTTTACAAAAGAGCGAACATCACTCCTCATAGTTGGTCAAAATACTCCAAGTCTCAAAAAAAATTGCATAGTTTGGTCTTCTGCAAAGTGAAGTCCTACTATGGTAACATGTGCTTGACTTAGGTATTTGTCTTTCTCTTCAGGATTAATGCATAAGAGCAATATTCCATCTCGATTCCTTTTGTATAGCCTACCAGCTAGTAATTGATAGATAGCTGATTGCTCCATTATTCCAATTCATGGGTTTTGCAATTATAGCGTACATGTAAAAGAATCGTCTGTAATATCCACAATGCCCCATGAAGGCCGTAACCCCCTTGACTGTTGTTGGTCTAGGCAAATCAGCAATGATGTGAATTTTATCTATATCAGTAGCTATGCCATTTTAGATACTATATATCCAATAATTTTTCCTTGTCTACCCATGAATGTGCACTTTTTAGGATTTAAGCAAATTCTATAAAGTCTACATTTTTTCAATACCTTTTTGAGGTGTTCAAAATGATCAGCCCTGATTGATGAATGTACGCATAGATCATCCATATATACTTCCAAGAATTTCCTTAGATACTCTTTAAAAGCATGGCTCATCAATCTTTGAAAGGTGCCAGGAACATTAGTTAACCCAAAAGGCATAGCCCAATAGATAAAAATACCCCATTCCGTTCCAAAAGCAGTTTTAAGATGATCTTTTGGGTCAACCAAAAGTCGATTGTATCCCGAAAAGCCATCTAAGAAATTGTAAGCTTCTTTTCCTGCAACTCATTCTAAAACATGCTCAGTGATTGGAAGAGAAAAGTTGTCTCTAATGGTAACTGCATTCACTTTTTTGAGATTGACACACACTCGTAATTTCCATTCTTCTTGGGTACTACCACAATTGGAGACACCAATCTGTGTGCTCAATTTCGTAAATGAATTCGGCTCTCTTTAGTTTTTTTATCTCTTCTTTGATCGTCCTGGAAAATGTCTCGTTATATGTGTATGGCCTTTGTCTACTTGGTTTTCGCATCATCTCTCATGGGTATGGTATGTTAACAAATTTCTAGATCAACACCCTTGAGATCCTTATAAGACCAAGCAAAAATATCATGGTATTCTTTTAGTAAGCTTAACAAAAGCTCTTCTTCTTCTTCTGTTAGGTCATTTGAAATGTAGGCAAGCCTAGGCTCTTCTCCTGGTTCAGCTAGATCTATCTTTTTTGCATTTTCAGGCCCTTCATAGGACTCGCCCTGCTTTTGTAGTTCCCTAACAAGTTGTTCGACTATGATTTTTCGATCTTGGAGAGTATATTTCTTGTAATGGGATGGAACACTCATTACATCTTTACTATCCTCTTCTGTGGTTTTCATTTTAGTCCTATATATCTCCTTTAGAGCTTTTCTCAACTCTTGATACTTCTTTTTCCACTCAATTCGTGTCATGGTTGACTCCTTTTCCTGTTTTTTTTGTTTTGCTCGATTCTTCCTCGTTTTTCTCAATATTTTTGACATTTTTGGATTTTTGTTTAAAGGATATCTACCACTGATTTTATCCTTGACACATATTGAATGGGTGTAGACATGATTGAATGAATGTTGTCTACTTCTAGGATCTGTTCCACTATTTTTACTTGAGTGGTTTTACACACTATAGATTCATCTTCATTATCTCCCAAGTAAGAGGGGAATGTTTTCAAGGTCAATGGTTTCGACATTCCTGAAGCGTCAGATCCGTAATCCCCATACAAGGATTGTACATCCATGTGCATATCAGGAGGTAGGTTATCTAACCAAACTTCCTCTCTAGGAGCTAACTTTAGATTTAGGCTCCCATCATTGATCTCTCTAACTTTCTCACATAAGTGTCCTGGCTAGTCTTCCTCCACGAATGAATTCTGTCCAAGGCATCTTCGTTGTCCGGCACTATAAGTTCTGGTTCTTTTGTTTCAAGGTGGGGTTCTACCACCAGTTTGGTTTTTTCTTTAGTTTCTCTTACCACAAGCTCTTCAGGTTTTGCCATACTTTCGAACTTGGGTTTTTGTTTTTCCAGCATTTATTGCGTGATTCTTACCAAATTTTCATAAGCTTCAAGATTAGCTACTTTCATGACTGGAGAAGGATAGTTCTTCCATTTGTTTTCCATGTTTTGGCCTTCTTTAAGTCCTGCTTGGTAGGCTTTCAAGGCTACATTAATAGGCTCAAAAAATTTGTCAACCAAAATTGATCCTCCAGATTTCATGGTTGTTTCTTTGGTTTCGCTTCCAATTTCCTTCACCTTTTCTTGGAATAGCTTTTTTGCTTTCTCCTCAATTTCAACCCTGTTTTTCAAATCCAACACTTTTTCCTAAAAATTTTATTTCCTAAGTTTCGACAAGCAGAAGAAAACCATCACTATGATGTACATATTTCCCTTTGAAATATGCAAAAGAAATAGCTTGCATTAATTAATTCAAAAGTTTTGTAATCTTATGAATTAGGTATTGAATATTCACAATTATGGGTATTGTTACGACGCAACTATTATTGCAAATAGAGTCAAACCTCACTATTAAATAATGCCAAACCATAATTCCTAACAATACCAAATCACATCATAATGAGACTTTTTGTCAAATTACACTATAATGTCAAATAACATCAAACCAAAATGTAGAATAACCAGTAAGAAATGAAAGCCACAAGGATGAAGCATTGTACAAAATCTATCTTACCATAAATCCATATAATCTCAAACCGCAAAGCAAAACAACGTCAAACCATAATCCTTAATATTGTCAATACACAACATAATGCTGGATATTGTCAAATCAAACCATAATGTCAAGTAGTCTCAAACAAAAACGGAGCATCATATCATTTGCCATAAAGTAATTAGTGTCAAGAAGTTAAGTCTTTTTCCATAAAATCACTTGCAGTATCACCACTATGCCCTACGATGTCATCCACAAACCTTGATCGTAGTCTTCTCTTCTCCACCAATGGTGAATCGAAGTAATCATCCCTTCCACACATGGACCTTTCCATCTCTGGAGCATAGCATGGCAAAGACCTATGCCAATGGATATATATTAACTTTGTCATGCATTGTCAAAGTGAATGTAATTAGAGTTGAGTTTATACTTATCAATCCAAGGGAACCTGAAAGTCAAAAGTGTCCATCTCCTCACCTTCCACTGGTGCAAGTGAGGACGAGGCACCCGCATCCAGAAAGTAGGAAGCTATCAAAGGACAAAGATGGTTTTCCCAAATAGAGTGATCATGTTCAATGCAAGACACCACCTCCCCATATGAAGACATGCTAACAAAAGTAAGGAATTGCAAAAACATAAATATGAATGCCATATTTTTTTCAATCACCCCTCTCCATCCCCCACTAGTTCGTACTTGTTTGGAACACTGAGGTGAAGGAAGGAAATGCTTTAGAACGTAAGAGTCCATAGATTCGTGAAACTCTCTTCCTATTAGGTTCCTTCCTCAAATTGAAGCATTGGTGTGCAACCAAGCCTCCAAAAGAAGCACATGAAGCGCATTCTCCTAAATAAATAAATATATTTGTAATTATCAAAGTGTGAATAATGAAAATTTCAACAACTGCTATAATGATATGAATAGTTTTATCATCTACTATTTATTAGATTGACTTTGACTACAAAATCACTATTTCTAGTGTAATAATAGGCTCCACAGTCTCCAACAACCATCAAAGATGCACCTTCAATCTCACTTTAGAGACCAATTGCTCCACAATAGAGAGAGATGATGTGGAGTACATCAGAAGTGTCCACAATAAAAAATGCACCTCAATCTCACTTTAGAGGCCAATTGCTCCACAATAGAGAGAGACAATGTGGAGCACATAACAAGTGTCTATCCTCCATCATCCATACAAGCAGGTCATATTCCCATGGAGTCTAGAGGACGTGATCGTTCAAGATAGCATTCTAGGTATGTAAAGCCTCATATCCTAGAGCCATGAGAAAAATAAGCATGGCAAAAAGACCAAACCAATAATCCACATTGACAAGATTTCCATTGACCATGTCAAACATCATACTTGGACTTATAGACCATGTGGGCAAGTCAATGATACACAAATCAACACTCCAAGTGCAAGTCTTCTTATGATGCCACCTTCTCTCCCCACTAGCCCTCAAATAGAATGATCTAATCTTTTCAAACTCACCTCCAAATGTCCCTACAAGTATGTCTTTACCCAAGCCAACATAGTCAACCTCCAGGACAGTTGCACTCTCTCATGTTGCACGATGAGCAATGTCACAAAAATATTGAATAGGCAAGTATATCATGTCAGTGGTTAAGCTCTTCTTTGTCTTCTCCACATGTGTAATCTCAAGATCACCAATAACAAAAATAAAAAAGTAGGTTACATACTTTATAATATGTAGCTAAATAAATTAAGCACACAAGTTTAGAAATCATACCTCAAATGTCTACAAGCAACTTAATCTTTGGTCTACCTCTTGTAGGTAGCTTCTCTAGTTCCAATTTCTCTCCCTCCAAGTACTTTGTTGTTGCTCTTGAACCTGACACATTGTGTCTTCATTCATGTTGCCAATGGATCCAGATTTGGATCTACACTCCCCATTTTGATGCTTAGTAATAGCCTCTTTCTCTTCCTCAATCCAAAATCCTTTCTTTACAATCACCCACCATGGATAGTGCTTCCTTTCCTAATCACTCAAAATAAATTCTCCCAAGGGCTGTCTAGCCTCTTTAAAAATTTTCAATGTACATACAAAATGACGAAGGAGAAATCATGGACCATGCTTTACATATATGTGGCAGACGTGTGATCTTGTGGCTACTTTAACAATGATAGAAGATAGCTTTTAGTAAAACAATACAATTTTAATTACCAATTTGAGGCCATACTATCAACAAACATGCACATACCATTCTAGATAACTCATCTGTAAACAATTCTTTGAGCAAAATTTGGTAGATCCACTTGCTTGATTATAGGACTGGCAACCACCATTTCCTTTTAAAGTGGCTCATAGAGAGTATCTCTATATCTAAACCATTAGGAGAAATATGGACCTTGCATGGGCCTTGTAAGGAATCCTAATTTTTAGGGATTAAGGCTTATGTTGTGTGGGGTTAAGGGGACAAGGGCATTGAAAAAGATAGTTTAGAGTAGGCTTTTCTAGCCTTTTTTTTAGGCAAATGTAGGATGTGGACCTAAGGGGTTACTTTCTCTCTCTAGCTTTTTTAAAGTGAAGGAAGTATAGGGGTGTGACCACATCAGCAAAAACGTGGGTCACTAAGAGTCAAAATTTGACTTTTTTTAAAAAAAAACTCATTTTTACTTATTTTTTTACTTAAAGCTCCCTCTCAACATATATACATATCCAAAATCATTTTTTGACCCCTTTTTTTACCCACAAGCCTAGAAAGTCCATTTTTTTCAAAAAACTTTTCCCCCAAAAAGTAAAAAATGCTTTGTTCTCTCCTCCCTCCTCCTCCCTCCTCTCTCCCTCTCCTCTCCCTCCCTACCCCTACCTTCCTCCCTCCTCCCCCCCAATCTCTCCCTCCTCTCCCTCCCCCCCCTCCCCCCCTCCTCCCCCCCTCCTCCTCCCCCCTCCACTCCCTCCCTTCGCCCACCACCCCCCCCCCTCACCCGCATCTCCCAACCCCCGCCCTCCACCCCCCACACGCCCATGCACAAGGTGTCACGAACACCACACATCCCATTTGCTACCACACACCATGTACTCTCCAACCAAAATCTCCACATACGACACCACCCCCGTTCCTCCACGCCGCATGTGAGGCGATCAAAGGTCCGAACACAGGAACGTCGCCATGAGACGAATGTCACAAGTGTCACATACTTGAAAGAAACATCCCTTGGTGCAAGGGAATGCAAACGCACATATTCATCCATTGAAACTCTTGCACATTTGGGTGGAGCACGCAAACGACAAGTGATAACCACGAGGTGATTTGGTCTTTACTTGCATGATGCATTCTTACTTCACACTATTTTCTAACATTTATTTTTATTGGTTTTTAGAAACTTCATCGAGGAGGTATGCGGTGGAACAAGCCAAGATGATTGTGTCAACCTTCTCACTAGTTGTCTCAATACCCAGGATATGATTTCTATCTTACAATCACCTAGAGGTAAGCACATTATGGATGCAGTCACCAAGGACCTTATGTGTAAATTGAGAAATATGGTTAATGATGATGATGTGCAACAAGCTTGTGATGAGGCTGGAATCAGCACCAAAGCCTATCAGGCTATTTTCCAACTCGTAAAGGATGCCCTCAAAGAGCATGGCATGGTGAAAAAACTATTTTCCATTCCACACAAGGTCAACCTCTCAAAGAAGGCCACAAACGAAGATGTGTTCTCTCGCATTGGGAAATACCTACACATTGAGGACACAATGCCAACTTCCCTTTTTTCTTTGTGCACAACAAAGGCAAGGGGAAAAGGTAAGAAACGCTCCATAAGACCTTTGGAGAAGGGCTTCCCTTACACAATGTGGAACATTATTTTTGTGGACCTTAGAAGGTTTCAACAAGCCATGCTTAGATTTTACAAGTTACCTAAAGAAAGTGACACACTATACATTTTTCTTTTGGTTGTGTTCTTATCATAGACTTTGAAGTATAAGGTCTTGGCACTATTTATTTTGCAATGCTCGGCAGAAAAGTCGCTTTTGTGCTTAAACTCGATGAGTGTCAAATAGTGAAAGGTCAAACGTTAGAGAGGCTAAGTGTCACTCTAATGAATGAGGCCCTTTTGCAAACCAAGCAAAGGGATTCAGTCGAGCCATCTCCCACCCCGTCTTTTAGTGTGCAATCAGAGAAAGACATTTGGTGGTTGGGTGCTATTGAGGTGCCTAAAGAGACCAATGGAATACTTTCATGAATTTTTGAAAGAACTCCATGGATCACAGAAGTAATACACTCCCAAATTGCAGGTGAGAAGTTGGAGGTTGAGGGTTTTGGTAGCTATGATGTGGAGGGGCACTTAGGTGGGGACTTGAAGACCATAAAGTGTTTGCTTAGCTGCAAACAAGGGGCTTCTTCTCTCAAGCCTTGTCCATTTTACACTCGAGGGTACAAATCTAACGGACAAAAATCATGCAAGAGCACTGCAAAGGTCGGTTCCATGCTTCCATGGCAAGGGCATGGAGAACAAGGGTTGGATTGTCATGATGTCAAAGATGAAGGTAGAGAATGGGAAGCGTCTATTCTAAGATGTCCCATGCTTCAATGCCCCATACCGTGCTCAAAAGGACCACGTTTGGAATCCAATCTTTCCATTTCCTCTATCGAATGTACATTTTTGTACATTACACGCATTCATGCACATTTTTGATAGGTTATTGAAGCTCCACATTGACTATGCTTTCACAATGAAACCATTGGAAAGGTCCCAGGAAGCAATCAAAAGAGTGGAGGCACTCTTGAATTCCATTGGCTATCACGGTGGAAATGTGTCTATCGTTGCTACAAAGAACATAGGGGAGGCCCATGAAATTGCTCAACAAGTGTCAATGAGTGGACAAAAAGCCAGACACTTTTTGAAGAAAGTTTCCCAAGGAAAGCCAGGTTGATATGCTCCTCAAAACAGCTCCAACCAGCAGGCAGGTAACCTTTGGGAGCTTTGGAAGGAGTTATGCAAAGCTACTACTAACAATGATTCAAATGGCAAACTTGCAAACAAGCACGAGCAAGTTTGGGCACATTTTGATAAAATGGTCAAGCTTATGGGCCTTAACAACACAATTTAAGAACAACGCCAATCATTTCAAGAAGCCTTGGCAGATTTTACCAAGGTCTTCACCCTTTCTTTGGGTGAAAATAACGTCACACATTACATGGTAAGCCATGTTACGTGGTGAACTTACTACAAGGGATTTTTTTCATTAAATAATGTGGATTGTTTACTCAAGTGAACAACATATCTTGTTTTGCATGGTGCATTTTTTATGCACAAATATGGATCTCTTGAAATTTTTAGCACTCAAGGCATGGAGAAGTCCCATTATTGAGCAAGGGGGGTGCAAAAATACTCGACATAGTGGTGGAATGATGCAATCCAATTATCTGGAGAAGATGTTCAACTTGTTTTTTTGCACAACATTTGCTCGTAAGCCCACAATGGAGCATGCAGGACAATCCAAGATTGCTATTGAATTGCGGAAATGGAGTCGTCAAGAGCATAGCAACAAGTGGCAAATGTTGCAAGGCCTTGCCAAGCATGCTGCATGGCGCCAATGCAGAGTGCGACAAGGGTCAAAGTGGATTCTGTGCGAGTGACTACACGTGAACGCAGGGTCCAACTCTTAACACCATGTTTATATAAAAAGTAATAATTTTTCTCCAAAATTAGTGTGAACAGGGCCCTTTTAAAATGGGCCCTTATAAATATTGCATGCTCTCATAAACCACTCATTTCTTAAGCACAGGTGAGCGCTTACCATACAAAATGGCGTGCACCAAACAAACCGCAAAAGAGCATCTGCTTGCCAACAAAAACACCCTCCAAGTATCTGAGAAGCCGGCATGGCTTAAAGGCACAAGAAAACCGCCACGAACACCTGGCCGTTCCAAGTACTCTTCTAGCAATGGGCATGGTAGTAGGGCACAAGAGTCATCGAGGGCTAAAGAATCTTTACATCCACAAGAACAAACACCTAGACAAAGAATGAAGCAACGCGCCCAGCACTGGAGAGAAGAAGAGGCCTAGCAAACACCAGAGTCCGCTGGAGAGGAGCCGTCGCGCCAGAAATCACAAGCAAGACCATCCAGAACTCGGTGGTCCATGCAAACACTGAATCAGAGATAGAGCCACCATGGCAGCGAGCTGATATACCGCGCATACACCAGGTGCCCGTTGGGGGGAAGGCACTGCCTCAAGGCCAGGGAGCTCTCCCCACAGCACAAGATCGTGAGCCAAGGGAAGAGGATGAATCAGAAGAGGCTGCAGATCCAGCCCCTAAGCATGTAAACAGGTGCAAGTCAAAGTTTTTCAAGAAGCCTAAACGCCGCGAGCCAGCAAATGTGCAAGTGCCCCCAAGACAACCTCAGTGGCGCCGGAAAATAGCAAGGGCATTCGCAGAAATCCGGCACTACCAGAAGAGTACAGAGCTTTTAATTCAACGCACCCCCTTTGCTCGCACAGTGAAGGAGGTGCTTCAAAGCTATGAAAATCAGTATAGAATGCAAGCAGTAGCGCTAGAGGCTATTCAAGAAGCTGCAGATGCCACATCATTTCGGTGTTGAAAGATACCAACCTATGCGCCATACATGCAAAGCGAGTGACAATACAGCCAAAAGATATGCAGCTTGCACGTCGATTGCGATGGACTTTGAGCATGAGCCAAAGTTACCCCTCTTTTTGTATTGCACACCCTTATCTTTGTAATGAGATGACTTTGCAATGACAAAATGATGAACAGTTGTGTCTATTGTGTCTATTATCCATGTGTTTTGAGTTTATTGCTTCTGAACATGAAGAGTTAAATATAAATCAAATATTAACTTTTTGGGTATCCTATGGGGCAGACAAGCTTAGAAAGTGCAAAATAAATGGTGGCCACAAGGGCGCGCAAATGGTCCATCCATCACTTTTGGATGGCTGACCTGCACGCCCTTTGTGACCACCATTTTTTTTGCATTTTCTAGCTTTTTTTATCCCAAAGGATACCAAAAAAGTTAACATATAGTGAAACCAGGTGTTTATCCAACATAAAACTATATTTTTAAACTATCTAATGTAATTGGGCCTTTTGGTACAGGGAACTATTAGGTAGAGTTGAAGGAGGTGATAGTGTGCTTAAAAACTTAATTTTTGAGTTGATCTCACCTTTTCTAGTGTTCTTGAGTGCAAACATAGATTCCATATGCCAAAAAAAGGGTGGCCACAAGGGTGCGTAGGACAGCCATCCAAAACTGATGGATGGGCCATTTGCACGCCCTTGTGGCCACCCTTTTTTTTGCACTTTGTAGGCTTGCCTGCCCCCCAAGATAGTTAAAAAATATAGATTAAGTGAAAGCAATTGTTTTTGCAGCATTACTGTAGAGATGCCACTTCTTTTCACTCAGATGTGTTTTATATTGTCCCCAAAATTAAGGTAAATTGAAAGGAGTAATCATATGCATCCAACTTCTTTTGTGTTGTTACTTCAAACAAAAAAGACACAGCTTCTTGAAACATATCACCAATTACAACAATTTTCAAGATTGACAGATCACATTTAGAAGAATATACAAGATAGAGAGACAATTCATAATATTTTTTATTACTTCCAAAAGGTTGATTTTATATCATACATCTGAGGAGTTCATAATTTTCTTGATCATTTCGTGGCGCCTCTCTTGCGCATAAGGCAACTCCCAGTCAAAGAGGGACTACGCTATGGCCTTTGGGTCATCTGAGCCAATGGAAGCATGTATCCCTATCTGGCCAAGCACTTTACCATGAAAGCCAGTGCCAAATGTTGTGCATACAAGAGATCTACGCACTAGGAACACAAGATGCGCAGTTTGAGCAATGGTGCACAAACACAAAAGCTTGCTCAAAGCTTTTAATGACCATGTCATAAAATGGCCTTGGGGAGTAAATTCATTATGGACAATGAAAACATCGCCAGGGGGGAGTTGTCCTAGGTAATGCGCAAGGGAAGATTGAGGTCCAAAGCCCGTCCGCCGTCCTTGCTGCAAAATCATCAACCTCCACGACATCCTGTCATAAACCAATCAAGGTTGAGAAAAAACACAATTAAGGATTTAAAAAAATTACATGAAAATTAGTAAAGAGTTTACCTCTTGATCCTTGTCGTCCTCCTCCGTGTTGCCCTTTCTATCCAAGTCATTGCTCCCTTGCATCGCACCTACGAGCTTTAAATCATCAGATGGAGGGTTGCGTAGTGACATAGGCATCCTAGCGGCCTCAACCTTGGCTTGCGTGGCTTGGAATTCTTCCTCATCCACGTGCAACTGCTCTGTTTCCAGGACCTCCGCACACACAACTACAATAGTGTCATTAACAGAGTCCCCAAGTGGCAAGAGCTTACTTTCAAGGGCATCTGGCGTATTGTCTAAGGGAAATTTGGTGTTGTTGCATAGCACACTCAAGCATTCATCCATGCGCAGGCCAAATGCTTCCTCCAAATCATGCATAAACACATACTCCTCCCCATCCACTACCACTGAGGAGAAGTGGCTTATTTCCACCTTTGGGATAGCCTCATCCATCGATGGTAGTGGAACTATAGTGTCATTAGGGCCAGCCACGACTATAGATTTCTCTCCTCGAGCCCCTTGGGGTACTCGAGCATAAGTGTCTATCCTTCTGTTTTGCAAGGTTCATGGGATCAACCACCTGCTCCTTGGTGTCCTTGATGAAGGACCCAACCTGAAGGTGTGGTAGGTGGAGCTCCTCCAAATCAGGTTCCTCGCTCACCAAGAAGATGAATGTTGCCAGTGAGAAAAGTACTCCACCCCCAACTTGCGCTTCTTGAGCGCTGACACCCCAAAAGCTTGTTCGTCCAAGAAATGGCATGCGTTGGAGGCAATTTCTTGGAACCGTCACAACCGCTTGGAGAATGGGCGATCAGGAGGATGAAGTGTGACAAAGGGGTGGATGTGGGTGCAGATGCAGAGGCTGTGGAGACGTCCATGTCTAGCACGGGGTGCAAATAGAGAGTGCACGAGCTCAAGTGTTGCAAAAGTGAAAAGTGTGAATGAGTTATGCCATCCCTCTTTTATAATGGTCCCTTTTTTAAAGACACTTTTCCCCCAAAAAAAAGGCACTTTCACCAAAAAATGATCTCTCATCTCAATGTGAAAAATTATATTCAAAGACATGATTTGCCGAAGCAAATCATGTTGATTACATCAGAGATTGTTTTTAATATTGCAAGATTTACAAAGCTATAAGAGCGATAGTGGCTGCTCCTCCACCAATGTGGATGGGAATATGACTATAAATGCATAGCAAATCTTAAGTATGAATCCATAATAACATTACACTGTGATTTTACACCTCGCTTTGTATTCTCAAAACATGTACTTACAATGTGTTGGAAATCGAGGAGGTTGTTGTAATTGCATGCTTGACATTGAGAACACATGTTGCACAATGGCTAAGGTCCCCTTGTCTTTGCGGTTCTTGAAGATAAGGAGCTTTCCTTTCCAATGATGATCCAAGTTTGCACGATTCCGCACACGATGAGGGCCAATAGCAGATGGTTACATGTATACCCAAGCACCTTTGGTGAACTCTTGTGACACCCACTCATCATCTATATTTCTTGTGTTGTGGCATGCAAGTGTTGTGAGCTCATCCTTTGGCCACCTTTGCAAAGTAGAGCTGGCCATGGTTGAACAAAGAAAATTAGGAGAAGGAGCACGACATTGCTTGTTGCTACAATGTAGGTGGGATAAAGTGATAGGAGAAGGTGGTTAACCCTTGCTTGGTGTGGCAATGGGAGGAGAAGGTGGATAACCTTTGCTTGGTGTGGCAATGGAAGGTGGTAGGGGAGGAGAGAGGGGTGAAAGCATGTATAGGTGGACCGCTTTTTCCACTATATAGTATATGGTTTTTGGGGTTGAGAAAATGGGTGGTTTAGGCGTTTGAAACAGTGGGATTAAATTCAAAATTTATGGAAAAAAAGGGTTAAAATTTGACGTGTACTAAGTGAAAGCGCTTACTCATTAATGATCACCTCAAGGTACGTTCAAGCACTTAATGCAAATATTCTCTCGAGTCTCGTCACTCTGTCTCGCTTGTTCCTCCCTCCTCTCTCTGTCTCGCCAGCGCCATTCAGGTTTCTGATTCCCTCTTTCCTCCCTCCTTTGCGTTTCTCTGCTAGCCGAAGCAACAAGCAGCAACATCACAACGACAACAAGCAAATTCAAGAGGAGTACTTTTTGTTGGGCTAATCATCAACTTTAGTAAAAATCCCTGTAGCAGCAACAGGTATGTGTCATCATGTAGCTTGAAGCATTCTATCTCGAATATTGGTTGAATTTGAATGTGGCTGGTTTTCCTAGGTAGCATTTCCAAGTAGCATTGATCCATGTTTTAACATGCTTCATGCAGATGTAGAAGCGCTGTATGCTTGTCTCTGAATGTGTGGCAAGATAACCAAAGGGGGCTTGGCCTAGCGGTTAAAGTGAATGGGTGGGTGCGTAAGGACGCAGGTTCAACCCCTGGCGATATGGTCTGCCCTCTGTTGGGTGGCAAGATAATCATGGATTGTAACTATTAATGATGCATGTGTAAGTTTAGAATTTATTTCTGGAATGTATATGCATTGTGCACATCTAATTGATCACCCTTGTGAATGCTTTATAAAAACGCATCATGCAGCTTGAAGCATGAATGCAGATTTTATCAACTGCGTGTGCTTGCTTATACGAATGCATCATGCAGGTTCAAGCATGAATGCATTTAACTATTGATCTTGTATCTATGTGGCATTTGTGATTTTTTCAGGATGAAGAACCAGGCTACAAAAAGACCTTCAGACTCTGACAAGGGTACACCTAGAAAGGGAAAGAGCTCTACGCAGGAGTCGTCTATCAAAACAGGTTAGATGCATCATGCATGCATTTCTAAAATTGGTTTTATGTCTTGTAAAATTTTTGAATTTTTTGCACATGCATGCTACAAAAAGAACTTCCGAGTCCCCCAAGGGTACACCTAAGAAGAAAAATGTTCAACAGGTTAGATGCAGGTATTTCCCCCATGGATTCAATTAAAGTGTTGCTTTATTAGGAAAAAGTAGTGTGCACACCACTAGTAAATATCAAGTGGGTGAACCCCACTTTTTATGGGTACAGCACCACTGATAGGCTGTGTTGAAGTGGTGCACCTGCAGCACCCTTTAAAGTTGGGTAGAAACCATGGTTGCATCACTACATAGTTATGCTGATATGGTGCACCATCTCTTAAAAGTGATACTGGACCACTTTAAAGTGCTGGGCAGCACTAAAAAGAGGTAAGGTTCTAGGAAAAACTGGTGATACAATGGGTGCATCACTTTCCAGTGGAAAACCCTAACTATTTTGTGGTGAAGCATCACTTTTAAGCGAAGCATCACGATGGTGCACCACTTTTCAATGATTTACACACTTTTAAGGTACCGAATAACGTTCTAGTTAAGAAGCACCGCATATAAAGTGGTGCTTCTTAACTAGAACATTATTCGGTACCTTAAAAGTGTGTAAAACCATTGAAAAGTAGTGCTTTTTAACCTGAACATTATTTGGTTTAAAGTGGTAAACACCAATAAAGTGGTGCTCACCACTTTTTGTCGTTCAAATCACATTTAAGTGGCGTTTATAGTGGTGAATACCACTATAAAGTGGTGAACATCACTATAAAGTGGTGAACATCACTATAAAGTGGTGCTTCTTAACTAGAACGTTATTCGGTACCTTAAAAGTGTGTAGGACCACTGAAAAGTGGTGCTTCTTAACCTGAACGTTATTTGGTATAAAGTAGTAAACACCAATAAAGTGGTGGTCACCACTTTTTGTGGTTCAAATTACATTTAAGTGGTGGTGTGTGATGGTCAACCACTTTTAGTGTTGTAGAACCACTTTTTAGTGATGCTTTACAAAAGTGCAATAATCGTTAGTTCTGCATCTTTGCTAAAAGTGGTGGTTAAGTGCTTTTAAGTGATGAAGCTTTACAAGGAGATACCACATTCTATTGGTGTAGCACCACTTTTTAGGAGTGTAGCACCAGTTTTAAGTTGTGTACATCAATTCACATCGGTGTAGCACAACTGAACACTGGTTCAGCCCACTTTTATGTGTTGGAGCACCACTTTAAAGTGGTGAAGAAACACCAAAAGGGGATGTATCACTAGAAAATAGTGGTGTAGCAGGACTTTTTAGTGTTACCTAACCAGTTTTAAGTGGTTGAGAACCATTTAGTGGTACACCACCACTTAAAAATTTTGCAGTACCACTGAGAATGGTGTAGAAATCATTTCAACCACTTCTTATTGTTGATAAAACAAGTTTAATTATGGCTCATTATATACTAACATGCATTCTTATATGTTTTTACAGGGAGGTAAACAGTACCACGAGTGGCCTTACCCACTCAAACAAAATTTTGCTTCACCAAGGAAGATTTTCATACCGAATATGGGCTATGCTTGGTTGGCCAGGATCCGAAGCTCCTATGTGGTGATGATTTCTCAGATGAGGAGTGGCTTAGTGTATCGCTTTACAAGCGCCACCAAAAGGAGAAGATGCATTTAAAGGGGCTGAGGCCTGAAATGTATGAAGAATGTCTCCTGCTATACCACAAAGTATATCAGGGAGCTCCCCCAAACAACTAGGTAGGCGTGCATTTTGCACATGGATTTACTTGGCAGAAGTGCAAGGCCGCTTAAGATTCTGAAGGTTTAGCTGCATGGGCTGTGTATGTTGAAGGTGTTATCAAAATGTTACGCCAACAGAAAACTTTAGATAGGAAATTGGAGAAATGGAGGTCCACAAACGGTCCATGTCTTGGAAGCGAGTGGAAATTTAATGCAAAAAATATGCCTAATTACACTGACAGTACTTGCACAGGCTTTGACTGGCAGACATACTCAGGTGGACATCAATTTTCAGGGCAGGCTAAGGAGGAATTTCTAAAGAAGCGGGCCTTTGGCTCAATGGGAACATTTGGAATGTCAAATGTTTCCTCGACTACATTTTCTGCGTCAACGGCTGATGTAGCAGCTATTTCTAACATGAAGGCTAATGCTGCTGAAAAGTTAAAAGAGAAGCAGCAATGTCTCGAAGCAATAAAAATTGCTTTAGATCAATCAAAGACAAAGAGAGATGAGCAGGTTGGTTTGATGCGAGGCGCCACCAAGATCGTAGAGAGACTGAACAAGGATATGGAGGAACTCAAGTTGCATAAGGCTGGGCTTGTACCAAACGAGGAAGCAATGGCAAAGCTTGAGACCTTGATTCAAATCAGAAAGGAGCTCTCAAAGACATGGGACTTGATATTGAAGTGCACAATCTCGATAACCTAGGTGAAGAGGCAGCACAATTACAGGTATGTAAGCTTGATTGATTCACCTAGTAGTAGTTGATATTACTTAAAAGTGGTTAAGCTCTAATTAGGAAAAAATGGTTAGAGACCATTTTATATGGTAAAAGACCACTTAAATGTGTTTATATAACACTCTTAAGTGGTACCACATAAAGTGATGAAGACTCTTGAAAGTAATGCACAAACACTTCTACTGTTTTATAAAGTACGCAGTGCTATTTTTTTACAGGGTCAGCATGACACTTTGTTATGGGAAGTAGAAGTGGCAACAGGGCATCTTCGATTTGTGGAAACGATTATTAATTTGTTCAAGTCAAGAATGCCTATCCTTCATGTCAGGCCGCCTGTTCATTTGGGATCGGACAATAGTTGTGTGCAGTTAGGTGATTGTGTTGCGGATCGGACAATAGCTATGTGCAGTTAGGTGATTGTGTTGCTTGTGGGATGTCTATCATGCAGACTGTTGTTACCAGTGTCTACATGCTCTGGTGTCAACATCCGTATCACCCACTTTTTTTTGTAACTGCCTGTAAGTCTACTAGCCAGTGTCTATTTCATGGATGTGAGGAACCTTTAAAAGATGCTTCGAAGCTGCTGGCACCTAGAGAGGCAAACATGGATGAGCATGTTGGTGCAGGTAATCGATGTTTTTATACCTTATGATATGAAGCTGATTGTAGATTCATTTCTTGAAAATTTTGTTTCTTTTCTCCATGTAATTGCAGAGAAAGATCCAATGGAAGGCATCTTTGGATCTCCTGTTGATGGAATTGGTAATATTCTATGGAACATTCTTCTCTTTGAATGTTCACATAACTTAATATTGAGTATTATTACATTGTCTTTTATGTAGCACACTCCCAAGCTGGGTCATCACGCAAGCCCAATATTGATAGCATGTGTGGTGGGTGCGGGGATAAGAATGCATCCCAGAAACAAGCAGGTGAAGACACTCCGGACCAACAAAAGGCAAAAAAAAGGGCTGAAAAAAGAGCAGATGTAGTGGGAGCTCAAGGTGATGCATCCAAGGAGTCAGCCGAGGTGCCTCTGAAGCCAGAACCTGCAATGAACAAGGATGTAGAGGACGCTAAAAAATCTTCTGAGAAGCCAATTGAAAAGGATACAACAGTGAACTTGTCTGATGAGGACTCAGATCTTCTTATTTTAGATGTTTGTGCACAGATTTTGGGGCGTAGGAAAAAGAGGAGCAACACTGAAGAGCGCGCCACACCAAAGAAAAAAGCTAAGGTTGCATCCGAGCCTCCAGAGCCTACTCCAGGAGGTAAAAAATCCAAGGAGCCTTCATCTGCTCGGAAAAAGACTAACCTCCAAGCACCCAACCTTAAACCTCCCAAACCAAAGTCCCGCAAGAAACTTCTGTAGCCCCTATTAACCTTTTGTGCTTTGTAGCCTCTTTGTAATTTTGTCTTTGTACCCTCATTTTGACATGATAATGAAACGACGGCTTTATTTTTCGTTCACTAGTTGTTTATTGCTCATTGATTTTCTATTTATTGTACTCATATTATTCATTGATTGTCTATTTATTGTACTCGTATTGTTCTTTCCGACATCATCATGACCATCTTCAAGTAGAGCTTATTTTTTCTCCAGTATCTCCTGCCAAGTGGACTATTGCCATAGAAGTTCAGGAAATTAATGAAATGGAAATCAATAGCCTTGAAGGTATACTTTTCAAGTGTATTTTGAAAAGGTTAATATGTCAGTCTGATTGAGGTTTTTAAGGCATGGTACTTGTCTATGGCAGAATTTAGCTGGATTGGAGATGTTCAAGAACCAGATGAGAAGGTTGAAGACATAGCAGCTAAGCAGGATGCAGATGTAACACCAGATAAAGTAGAGGAAGACCAGGAACCAGCAGTTTGCCCCGAAATTGAGGAGATTTTTCCAAACTCCCCTGGATGGGGATATCTTGTTTCGAATTTCTGCAAGATCAAAAAGCTCATCATCCTTGATCTCAATGGACTATTCGTGAAACGAGATGTAACCAAACGTGATCCAAAGACAGGACAACTTAAACACCCTCCACGTCCAGCTTCCGACAGAGTTCAACTAAAAAGAGTGGACAAGAAGTTGTGGATCTACTATCGTAGAGATGTTGAGCAATTTGTTTGGGATTTGAGGCAAATAGCAGATGCAATGATTTGGAGCACTTGTACTACTGCTAACATTGAGCATCTCCTCATTAGATGTTGGCCAGACATATGGGAACATAGGACTTATTACTTTAGGGATCTCTTCTCAAACTGGCAATGTGAAAAGTGGTCGTATTTTGAAGAGATTGCTGGAGCTCCAAGAGACCTTGCAGGTGAACCTGTGTCTTTCAAGCCCCTTTACCATGTTTGGAACAAGTTTCCAGAATACGACTCCTCTCGGACATTGCTGGTAGATGACTCTAGATATAAAAATCTGCGCAATGTCTGGGACAACTGTATATGTCCACCCACCTTTGATCCTCTTGATGAAGAACAAGACCCTGATTACCTCATGCGCACACTGTTCCCATGGCTGTGCAGATGGACACTAACCCTGGAGTATACAAAGGCAAACCCCATCAGCAATCCCAAAGATGAACTTTCGAGTCTAGTCTTTGAGCACTTTGTTATAAATGGAGATGAATGAGATTGTGCATCCGGAAGTGCGAGAAACGTTATATATTGTACATTCTTGGTGGATATGTAGACGTTTCTGGATAATTGTTGTAATATACTTTTTGTAATATACAGAAGTTATGGCACTTTACTGTCTCTGCACTATACATGTCTCTACACTTCTGAATGTCTCAGATCCACTTTTTAGTGGTGCCAAACCCCTAAAACGTGGTTAAATTTTTATTATATGTTATTGCAACAGTTTTTTTGGAACTGCAACACCATTTAATGGTGATGTTTGGGGGGAGTGGTGAAGCATTCTTAACCACTTTTTAGTGGGGCTAAACCACTTTTTAGTGGTGCTAAACCACTTTAGTACCACTATAAAGTGGTAAATTTTTATTGAGTTTTTCTGAAACTGCAACACTTTTTAGTGGTGATGTTTGGGGGGGGGGGGGGGTGGTGAAGCATTCTCAAAAACCAACATGTCAATTCCATTGTACATTTACACCAATTCCATCTTGTTCAATCTTTCACTAGATGATATAAAATCAGATTTGATTTACAATTCAAAGGGCATGCTATTGTATATTGCCTCATGGTTTTCATTGGAAAGTTCGAACACTTCTCCTATGCCATCGAGCACTACAGGCTCCATAGGGAACTTTATTGCCCTTATCAAGTGGGAATATATGAAAACTACTGGCTTGTTATCCAACAGCTCATACAAGTTTGCTTGTAGGGATTTATACCAATGGCCCGTGACCATATAAGTATGCTTCTCTATCTTGTTGCCCCATGCATCAATTTGCTCGTTAGTTGTTAGGCCCTTAGCTACTACACACTTCAAAATGTAGAAGTCAACAACCTCCTCATTATTCTCTTCAGAAGTGACAGCAAAATTGTCTCCAGGTGTGAGAGCATCGCTTAAGGAGTCATAATGACCTGCATAAGTGGCACCATGGAACTCCTCATTGTCTGAGTCTCCGTATGACTGGGAATCATTAGCAAGTGGCTCCAAAGTGTGATATTGCCACCTCTCCACATGTGATCTGTTCATACACTTTCTCCGATGGCCAAGCCTGCAAGAAAAACAAAAGCATGACAACCGTTTTGATCGCAATGCACAAGTGTTGTTCTCAGAATACCCATTCACACAGTGCATTGCTCTTGAGCCCTTCAATGGTTTGCAGTCCCATTAATGGGATCGTTGAACATCGCCTAGCTTGACCTCCCAGAACACCCTATTGACCTCCCTCTTTTGCTTGTCATACATAGTAGTTGCTCCAGTCTGAGATGCATTCTCCAAAAAGAGACAACCTCAACAGCACAAGTCAACCGCACGCTATTTTCCTTCAATTGCTCATGAGTTAGAGCCCTTTTAATGACAGCCCCATCCCCATCATGTTCCTCCTTTCCATGTCCTGAGCAAAAAAAATTCCAATTCATTTCCATGCCAGTAAGGCTCCAATATCTAGCAACAAAGTAAAACGGTCGCTTTGCTTTAAATTGTGAAGTTGCGCCATCTGACCAAACCCAATGTTTTTTAAAGCTTAGCCCTTGATCTCTCAACCATTGAGCATGTAAGAGAAAATCATGCTGCACAAATAAGGTGTCATGTTGTTTATCATCTGAGAAAAAAAAGCGCATGGTCTTCTTTATTGCACCTGATGCGATGCGGAAATAAGTAATCAGGACAAAGATAGTGACCTGCTTAGTGTACCAATGCATTGACTGGATCTCATTTTGCTCCTTGAAGGAGTAGTTCTCTGCAAAGTCAACGACGAAGACAACCACATCATCTGGAAACAAAGAAATGCAGTCCTTGAATTGTTGTGCTTGCCACCTAAATATAAATTGTGAGTGACATACTTCTTCAAGTGGTCTTGGTACACTCGCAAAAGTTCTCTAGGCAGCATTTTCTTGTGGACAATGTCTTTCACAGTGCTCTTTCTATCTTCATTGTTTAATCCAATAGCACCCACTATATTTTCAAAAAACTTCACAGATACTTGCTTACTCTGCTCAACTTCTTCTCTTGGACAGATCTGAATATTACCTACACCCCATGCATTGCATGTTCCCATTAAGCATTGGTAGCTATGGAAACTATGTTCTGCAAGTATAGGGCAGAGTATAGACTCCAACAGTTAAGTGGTACTCATACTTGCATTTTTGTATGCAAGACATCCATGGTTGACAACTTCATCATGATGAAGCCATATAGGGCAGTTGCACATGCAGCAAGAACCATGAAGATCAAAACTTCGAGTCCGCATGTGATTTACTGCCTCTTTAAGGAAAATCATTTGTACATGCACAATAGAACAGTAGGTGTAGCGATCCCTCAATTTTCGGACAAAGAACGGTTTCATAGACTCGAAGCAACGTTGCGAAATCTGAATATCTGCAAACTTTGTCTTGAATCTTAAATAAAGCTCCACCTACAATATACATGTATACAAATGTTAAAAATAAACTTAGCATTCAAAACTAGTTAAATTGTTTCAAAACATTAAAAAGTGATTCTATATCACTAAAAACTAGTGTGCACCACTAAAAACTAGTAATGATACATTCAGTAGTATTGTTTTACCTATGAAAATAATGCACCACAAATACAAATTAGTGTAGAAACTAGTAACCATACAAAAAGGTGGAACATTAAGAGGTTGTGTGAGGACAACTTAATAGTGGTGAGAAACCGCATTCAGCGTAACTAAAAAGTGGTTTGGCACCACTTGACGGTGATGAACCGCCAATAAAAAATGGTGTGCAATGCTTGAATATGGTGGGCAACGATTAAAAAGTGGTGAGTAAGGACATGAAAGTTCTGGGGAAGTTCAGAACTAGCACTTAAAAAGTAGCTAGGGGGGACAAAATACTAGGCGACAGACCAACATTAGCACTAGATAGTAGTCCAACACAACTTGAAAGTAGAGGAGCTCTTGTGAAAAGTGTTTGATGACCACTTTAGAGTGGTGAGCGACTATTTCAAAGTGGCCAGGCTCACCGATTAAAATCTAGCACTTAGAAAGTAGCTGGGAGGGACAAAATACTAGGCGACAGACCAACATCAGAACTAGATAGTGGTCCAACACAACTTGGAAGTGGAGGAGCTCTTTTGAAAAGTGCTTCATGACCACTTGAGAGTGGTGAGCAACTACTTCAACGTGGGCAGTCACCACTTGAACGCGGATTCTGGTCACTTGAATGCGGTTTCTAGCCACTTGAAAGCGGGAACTTGCTGCTTGATTGCAGTGACAAGATTTTAGCTACCACTTGAAAGTGGTGTCTTGCCACTTGGGAGTGGTGCCTCATCACTTGCATGGAGTGATGACTGACGTAGTGACTTAGCACATGAAAGTGTTGTCTCAACACTTGATGACCACTTGAAATTAGTGAGCAACTACTTCAAAGTGGGCAATCACCACTTGAACACTGATTCTGGTCACTTGAATAAGGTGTCTGGCCACTTGAAAGCGGGAGCTTGCCACTTGATTGCAGTGACCACGTTTAAGCTATCACTTGAAAGTGGTATCTCACCACTTGATGACCACTTGAGAATGGTGAGAAACTAGTTCAAAGTGGTCAGTCACCACTTGAACGCGGATTCAAGTCATTGGAATGCGGTGTTCGGCCACTTGAAAGTGGTGTCTCACCACTTGCATGGAGTGATGACTAACTTAGTACTTTGCACATGAAAGTGGTGTCTCACCACTTGATGGCCACTTGAGAGTGGTGAGAAACTAGTTCAAAGTGGGCAGTCACCACTTTAACGCGTTTTCTTGTCACTTGAATGCGGTGTCTGGCCACTTGAAAGCGGGAACTTTCCGCTTAATTGCAATGATAAGGGTTTAGTTACTACTTGAAAGTGGTGTCACACCACTTGGGAGTGGTGCCTCACCACTTGCATGGAGTGATGGACTGACGTAGGGACTTAGCACATGAAAGTAGACACCACGTGAAAGTGGGTTTTATACGTGTAAGTGTTGTGTGCACCGCTTCATTGTGGTGTGACAGCACTTGTAGGTGTTTACTAACAAAATGTGTTCAAACTCCACTAATATGGTTTTGGTTACCATCATAAGGTGGTGGGCACCATTCATGCAGCAGCAGTAAAAAGTCTATGGCACTACTATAACTGTTGCACCATGACTAAAAGCTACTACATCATTTGGAAAAAGTGAGCTGCACCACCAAAAACGTTTGCACCTGTAACACCCCTACGAGTTTGTAAAACACGTCTGTTAGCATTGGGTAAACAAGACTTTTTAGTGGGTGAACACCACTTTGTAGGGTTTACGGTGAAGCGTTGGTGCATTTCTAGTAAAAACTGTTTCTTAAACATTAAAACCAGCTGCAAAACATTAAAAACTGGTTCAAACACACTAAAAAGTGGTGTGGAAACACAAGTAAAAGTGCTTCAAAAACATTTGGAATTATTGATCAAATTTTAGAAGTGGTTTAG
The DNA here is from genome assembly GCF_014529385.1 of Adiantum capillus-veneris. Lineage (NCBI taxonomy): Eukaryota > Viridiplantae > Streptophyta > Polypodiopsida > Polypodiales > Pteridaceae > Adiantum > Adiantum capillus-veneris. The sequence continues at coordinate 56,122,694 of NC_140945.1, forward strand.
ATACAATTAGAGACCAGTATAGTAATGTTTCACCACTTTTTAATGTTGCAGCAGCACTAGAAAGTGGTGCAAAACACCAAAATAAGCTGTAGCACTAATAAAAAGAAGTATAGAAACATAATGTTGTGGCAGTAATGAGTTGTAGCACCAATAAAAAGTGGTATAGAAACATAATGTTGTGCAGGAATATGAGTTGTAGCACCAATAAAAAGTGCTAAAAAAATATATCAATTACCTGAGGCTCCTCAAGAAGGTGGATTGGATGCTTTACATATGAACATCTAGCTAGTCTCTTACTGCAAACATCTTTCTTGTTGGGGGACACCCTCGTCTCATCCATCCAAAATTGAAAGACTATGTCTTTAACAGTTTGAGTGATGTGAGTTCTCCGTGCATCATCTCTATGACACGCAGATGCAGGGAACGAACCATCGGATTCACTTGACACTATTAAGTGATGTTTGGCTGAATATAAGTTTCTTTTGTGGATCCCCATAAGCTTGGCAGCTTGCGGTATGCTCATGTCAGTGTTTTGCTCCTTGCTTCCACCATTCACCAACATCATCATTGCTGATTTCTTCACAAAAAACTCGTCTGAAGATCTTGGGACCTTCACATGATTCAAAGTGTTGCGGATGTTTCTCAGCATAATTGCTTCCAACTCTTTGGATTTACTCTGCATAGTAAGGAAGCAAAGATGTTGAAGAAGTTCATCAAAGATTTCCTTCCTACCACTTGCATCCATTCCCATGGTTAATGTATCAAAGTGTTGTACCATAGATTGACATATCCTTCGTTTCTTTCTTTCATCCATCTCCCCTGTATTGCTTTCCGTCACAAAGTTGACCATTGCCTTACGTTGCTTTCGTTTTTGAGCAGCCCAATATTCCCTCATTAATTTTTTGCGCTGAAGTTGAGCTTCTCTACTCAATGACGATGAGCTGATAGATAGTTCTTCACTGTGGTCCATTGTTGCAGTACTTTCAAAGGATTGCTCTACAAGAAATACAATACAAATCATAACTACACGCTATACTTTTAATTAATACATGGCACTTCTTGCACTAATTAGCAAGATACTAACAAATCATAATAAGTGTTTACATACCTCAAGAATCATCAAGTAGAAGAGGAACCTATAGAGATAGAGTTCGTGAGAGAGAGAGAGAGAGAAAGAGTGCTAAGAGAGAGAGAGAGAGAGAGAGAGAGATGAGCGCGACCTCAGACACAAGAGGAGCCATGCTTAGAGAGAGAGAAAGAGAGAGAGAGGGGGGGGGCTGAGAGATACAGAAAGCTCAGCAAGAGCTTTCTGAGAGAGAGACAGAGAGGAGCTAGATAGAGCTCCAAGAGAGATCTCAGAGACAAAGAAAGCTCAGATAGGTTGTAGCGGGAAAGAAGCGGCGCAGCGTTCAGCAGTAAATTACATTTAGTCTCATTAATTGTGGTACGTTAGGAGATTTAATGGACGTACCTTAGGAGAGTGATATTCTTTTTGAGATTTGAAGCACTTTTAAAACACCCACTTTTAAGCGCAAAAAAGCAATGTCCTTGACATTACTTTCCAGTCCACCTATACATGCTTTCACCCAGAGGAGCTTCCTTGCTAGAGCAATGGAGATGGTGTAGAGAGAGAGTGTTGGACTAGAGGGTGAGTGTGATGGTTGCAACCAAGGAGGGGTTGGAAAAAGGGTTCTAGAGAGAGAAAATCACTTTTTGCCTAAGGACTACTTTTGGGGGGGCTCTGGATAGTAAAAAAATATGTTTCAAAAGTTTTTTTTTAAATTTGAATTGTAGGGTTTTTGGGTGCACGTTTTGACTTTTTGAAGTCAAAAATTGCTTCTTTGACCATAAAATAGGTTTAGGGGAGGTTTAAGAAGATAAGATTTGAGTTTTGAAAATTTTGGGATTTTTTCAAAACCGGATCAAAAAGGAGGAAATTGGAGGTTCCATATGGCCAACCCCCCCCCCCCCCCCCCCCCCCCGCGCTTCCTTCTCACTAGGTAAGAGGCCATTAATACATGTAAGACTACTTTGTCCCCCTACATTTTTGAGGGCATAGAGTGTGTCCACCACCCTCTTCTCATTGGCTGGCCTCTAATTAACCTTAACACTAGGTTGGTAACCTAACAGGACATAAAAGTGTCCTTTCAGGGTTTTGGAAAAAAATCTCCAAAACCATAGTAGATCCACTCATTTTGTAAAATCCTTTCATGAGGTTATAAATCAAGGCCTACTACACATGGAAAAAATAAGAAACTTGTACAATTTCTCATCTTTTGGTCACACCAAGCCTCCAAAGTTGATGGACCAGTACATTTTCATGAAAACAGTCATTTCTTACGTTTTGTTGCATAAAAATAAGATTAGGGATTTTTGTAGGACTTGAGATAAATTCCCTAGTTAACTTCAATGGGTTGGTGATCAGAACATATGATTGCTTCTCACTCACTATTTTTTGTTTTGCCAAAAGAAATAGGTACAAAAAAGTTGAATTTTTACCATTCTGCAAACCTATCATCAAAGTTTCTATAGCCACGCTCAATACAAATAATATATGCATGTTTTCTTAGTTCCCTATTGTCCTTTAGGTTCATAAGGAGCCATGGATCATGTCAAAAGAATAATACATCTCTTACCAAGGGGAACCTTGGGGACAAATATAAGGTGCTAAATACAGCAAACATGAAAAAACTGGGTTCAACATTATGAGTTGTGGAATCCCATAGAAACTATTCAATATCTAGCCAAATTTGATCCTCATGACTAGATATGGTTCTACCTACAAAATTCATGTAGTTGTCACAAGAAACTAACAATATTGAAAAAGCTATACTTGATATACTAGAATGTTTCGTTTTCTTCTATAATTGAAAAAATCAACCATCGTTGTCTACTATGCAAAATAGGGTATTGGGTGCCCTAAAACTCAAGGAATATTAGCTTTATGTTACAATATGCGACATAGAAAATCAAAACTGCATTTGGATATTATGAAAGCCACCAAAAAAATCATAGAAGAGCTAAAATTGGCTAAAAAACACGATTTGACAATTTTTGTAATTTGGTCATAACTTACAACTTTAACATTTATTTCTCCCTAGAAGCATCAAGACATGTTGAGGACTACTAAAGATAGTTCTCTAGCATTATAGACCTCACAAACATGAATTCTAGAGTGGTATAGTTGCCAAAAGTTGAAAAAAGCCAAAAACAGGACCCGTTTTTTCACACAGTTTAGGTTGTGAAATGTTGTGCAAGGACAAGGTTAAAGATGGAATTGATATTCCAAAAAAATGTCGAGTTTTTTTCAGCTCATGATACAAATTTCTAGATAGATAGCACCTCAAAATCCATTTTGAAACTCTTGACATAATTCAAGGAAAATGGTCACTTAACAGGACATAAAAGTGTCCCATTACCAACCTAGTGTTAATCCCAAAGGGCTCCTACAGTGTTCATATTTTTCCTAATGCACATTCTCATGAAAATACTATGCCAATGTGGGATGGTTTGGTAGAGACAACTGTTAGCGTTTAGGCCAAGTGGCCGACCGCCCATCACTAACCACTGACTTATTCTTTTGGACATATAGAAGAATAAGAAGCGGTGAGGATAATCTTCTCATCGAGAGCTCCACCAAACACCTGCTTACTGTTGCACCTCGCACGCATGCTCACAAGTGGTATCAGAGCTACAATGCTTTCTTGCCCCGCTCCTGACGTGTGCACGAGCTTCGGTTTTAATTGAGGCTCAAAGCTATAGCAGAAAAAGTTTTTCACTGAGTTTTGTGGGAGCTCAATAGTCTGCAAAGTGGTAAAACTAAAAAATCAATGGTTTTGTTGCACATTGTGCTGAGCTTGGAAACCAAAGGTAGCGTTGATTTTTGAAGCGATAGCACTGGAGTTTCCTTTGATAGAGAAAGTTGAAAATTTTAATGCTACTGTAAGCTTAGCAAAGAGTAGGGTAGCATTGACTTTTTAGCCTTTTTTGGTGTAGCACTATAGAGTAGAGATTGAGCAAGGGAAGAAGTAGAGAGTGCGAGCTCTTGCGTGTTTGCGAGCAACAGGAGAAAATTCAGCCAAGTGTGTGTTGTCCACACACACACACACACACATACCCTCAGATTCGGCAAGAGAGAGGGAAGCTCTTGACTTCGGCAACCAAAGGGAAGTGACAGGAGAGAGAGAAGGCTTTCTCTGTTGGCATCAGCAACATAGGAGATCAAGAAGAAGGGCTGATTTTGGCACGCATACAATTCAGCTTGGCGTTTCCTAGTGCAACACAAATCAACCTGGCATTTTTCTCTACACACACCGATTTCAAGTTTTCCAACGTTCTTATAGCACTACTAATTTTCCTTTTGTTTCAAAAGTTTTGAAAGGTCGCGTCTCCTTTAAGTAATTCTTGTTCTATTGTTTGAAAATATCTAATTTTTAGCTTGTTAATCCTCTTCTTTCCAATAGAGGACATATTTCTCAACCGCATATCAAATTATGGTAATTGCAATATGCCTATTGATATCTGATCATTGTACGGTTGAGAGGTAAGATCAATTTGTCTTATCAAATAGTCACAAAGATTGGATGGTTCACACTATAAATGCAATGAGTTGGCTTTGAATATTATTCTTGAGATAATTCTTGTGGTGTTCATATGAAATGAACACACCATATATACTATTTTTCCAAAAACTTTTGAAAGTTTCCTTGTGGTGTTATTCATGAAATGACACACTTATACTCTTCCAAAAAATCGTGTTACTGCACGTAAGAATCATGCATGTAGGAGAATTTTGAGGGGCCATTTGATTGACCAATCACCTAGAAAAGCTTTAAATGAGAAGGTTCTATGGTTTGAGAAACCTCCATCTTATGCACCCTTGATATTTTTGAGCTATAAGGAATATAAGAATTTTTTGAAGATATGGAGGTTATAATTGATCCAAAGTCATATCATGGTAGTTCATCTATCTTGGATATGGTAAGGCTTGTGAGATGGAAAATTGTCTACAAATTTGGAATGGTTATGCAAAATCACAATGTTCTTTTTAACAAACACATAAAAAGCCTATAACCACTATCAAGATACATAAGCTAATGTTTTTGAGAAGATAGTAATTAGTATCACATTGAATTTTTACTGCAGAAAGTGAGTGTTGTATAGAAAGGACATGAACAAATAGCTTAGAATCCTCTTTCTATGTTGATTTTGGAAGAAAGTAAGATTTTTAAAATGTTCAGTCAATTTAAAGAGGTATGCAAGGATCTTGTCTTCCAGGGAGATAAGTTTTATCTTTAGTTGATTTAATGCTTACAAACTAGGGCATACCTTTGTGCTTTATGAGATCTATGTTGTTTGATGACAAGCTAAAACACAAAAGGTGTAAGAAGCCAGAGGTGGGACTTAATACCTTTGTCAAAAGGAAGACATGCCTTTCCATGAAATGAGGCCTATAAATTAAGGATCACACCTAATGATTGTGTGCCTAATTATATGGCAAGATGGTTGCTAGGTGCTTCAATGATTAGGAAAATGTTAACTTTGATAAGTTGTGAAGATGAATCCTATTTGAACAGTTCTTCCTTTTATTGTTATAAAGAAAATGGAACTTGCCCAAATGGATGTTCAAAAAAAATTCTTACATTGATGGTCTCTGTGAAAGCATTATTATGAAATACTCAAAAGTATCAATTATGGACAACAAATACACTTGGTTCATAACTGACTCTAAAGGAATAGGATTTTTTCTTTTTTTTGCTTTATTGAAATCTCAAATATATCTCGACAATGAATTGGATAAATGTTTGTATTCAAAGAAAACATCAAACTTGTTTTCTAGTTTTGATTCTTTACATGGATCACAATTTGATAGTAAAGAGGATCATCTATAGTGTGGATGGCTTTTAAAAAGCTGCCAAGCTACTATGTGGCTATATGATACAACTGTAGAAATATCTATATTTGTCTCAAAAGGACATTTTTTTGAGTAGGCTAAGTGTTTCAATATGGAAAGGGAAAATTCCTTAGACAGTCCCTTGCCTCTTATTTAAAATTTGGCTTAGATTATTATCCCAAACCTTGCATCTACTTTTGGTAATTGTTGTGCAACATGGTTGCTACATTTGTAGTGGGAGCACTAAACAAATAAATGGATGAAATTTAATGAGAAGCCTGGGGAAGAAGTGTATGGTGTTGATGAGATGAAAGGCACATCTTTTTTTACCATAGAAGCTGCACATTATTTTTGCATTAGAGGCCAGTAAAGAAGCTATCTACCTTGCTCATCCTTTTCCATCTCTGCCCTTTCAGCATTCAATTTGGGACAAGCATTCTTGCTAAGTTTTACATATGTATCCATTGGGGTACTCGATGCCTTCCCCCCTTGCATGTGGAAACGTTGCAAGACCTTGTGAATATACTCTTCCTATGATAGTTCAAATATTCCACCCTTATAATCTCTCTTCATACCCATACCAAGAAAATGATATGCATCACCCAAATATTTCATGGCAAACTCCTTGCTTAAGGCATGCTTGAGAAGTACAATCTCATCTTTGGACTTCTTGGCCATAAGCATATCATCCACGTACAAGATTAGAATGATGAGGGGACCATCGTTCAACCTTCTTGTGTAAAAGCAGTGATCCTCTTAGCTCCGAACATCACCTTGGGATTGAATGTACTTATCGAACTTAATATACCACTACCTGAGCCTTGCTTTAATCCACACAAATATTTCTTAAATCTACACACCGGTTTTGCCTTGCTTGGCTTCTCATGCTTTATCTCAAAACCTTCTGACTGCTTCATGTAGACATCTTCTTCAAGATCCCTGTTTGGACCAATTCCATGTCGTCAATGGCTACTAAACCAAGCACAAGATGCAGTGTAATCATCTTGACCACTGGAGAAAAGATCTCATCGAAATCTACGCCTTTCTTCTCTTTGAATTCTTTAGCAACTAATCTATCCTTATACTTAGGCTCAAGATCTTCTGTTGTGTACTTCTTCTTGTACCCCCATTTTCAAGGAAATGCTTGTTTACCCTTTGGTAACTCTATCAATTCCCAAGTATCATTGGCTAAAATTGAGGTTTACTCCTATTGCATAGCCTCCCACTTCATGATATCTTCCATTTGAATAACTTCTTTATAACAAGGGGACTCACCGCAGTCAATGACAAACAAATAGTCCAACCCTAGCTCAAGATACACGAGTAGATCTTCTAAGTGTCTGATTGCTCGCTCTCTTTGGAGAAACATTTGTTTGCGTACTAGTGAAAGGTGCATCACTAGCACGACCAACATTCTATGTAGCTCGTGGTGAGGGAACATCCTCAAACCTTACTTTGCAATATTCAATCTCTTTCATTGGTTGTCTATGCATCTTAGACTCGTTGAATGTCACCTGTGAGTTGCATATGACCTTCTTAGATTTCAGTATCAAAGACAATATCCCATTTCTCTATCTACACTACATCCAATGAAGATGTACTTCTATGATTTGGGATCCAGTTTTTGTCTAAGCTCTTTGGGCACATACAAGAATGCCTCACATGAAAATACATGTAATCAATCATAATTAGGATGTTTTCCCATCCACATCTCTTACGGAATCTTATACTTCAACAATATACTAGGTGACCGGTTTATCAAGTAAACAATTGTCGTAACAACTTCCCCCCAAAACTCCTGACGTAAAGTGCCGTACACAACATGGAAGTGACCTGTTCTTGAATATTCTAATGTGTGTAAGGCGTGGTGAACTGTCTTCTAATGCCTTGTTTTCTATAGAAGTCTTTGAGCTCAAAGGAGATGTACTCGCCTCCCTTGTCAGTTCGCAAAGCTTTAAGCTTTCTACCGGACCCATTTTCTACCATTGCTAAGAGCTTCTGAAAGACACTAAAGAGTTATCTATGAATGTTAG